>NW_006400219.1:756984-769231 GCF_000299155.1 Elephantulus edwardii | reverse complement strand
AGTCAGAATAGCAAAATTTAACAGAACAGCAAGCAACAAATGCTGGTGAGGTTGTGGAGAAATTGCAAACCTTATTCACTGTTGGTGGGAGTGTAAAATGGTGCAACCACTGTGGCAGGCAGTATGATGCTTTCTCAAAAAAGTTGCAAAGAGAGATACCATTTGACCCAGCAATTCCACTACTGGGAATATTCCCCAAAGAGACCATAACTGACACCCAAGCAGATATATGCATACCCATGTTTATTGCAGCTTTGTTCATAATATATATTCTTATATATGTGATAGGCAAGCTACGCATAAGGCCAATTAGAGTATGGGCTTCCACCTGCCTATCTGAAGTAGAGCTGTATGTTGGAAAAATCAGAAGTAATGTAAAGCATGATGAAGGACTGAACTATGAAGTACTTGGAACAGGTCCCTTTGAGGAAAACTTATATTGGTTTGGTTTGGAGGAGTGAAACTTTGGCCATTCATTTGCTCTTATGTGGTTATTTTGCTTTTATTCTCCTATTCTCCTGTGCAATCAATGGTAGATTGGAACTGCCTGAGAGATGCCACCTTTGGGTTAGCAGCACAGCTCTCAATAGATTATGCTACCACAGCTTCCTGAGCACTATGTAGATTTATTATTTGAAAGGGACCTAGAGAGATCATTAGATCATTTCTCTTCCTTTAGGAAGAATTACTCTCAAATGAAGGTGAACTGTTGGCCTTGCCCAGACTGACAATCATAGAAATAGTAGCAATGGCTCTATTTATTGAGTACTTACTCTATGCACTCAATATTTGGTTAAGCACATCCCATATTTAAATGAACTTCATTTTCTTCACAGCCTTTTGAAAAAGCTATTTGCCCTACTTCACAAATGAGGAACCAAGGTGAGAGCACTTATTCGTGTTAAAGATAATCTAAGACAGGCCTCAAACCAAAAATATTTACTTCAACGTTCTCATTTCCACACTGCAGTGTTCCTAATGTGCTATGTTTACTTCACTGTTTCCTGGGGGAAATGCATTATCCCTTGGCTTTATGCATTTCCTTCACCATCAGTTTTCTGATTTCTTTTCTCTATCTTTCCAGTTTTCCACTCACCTTCTTAAGACCAGCATAAGCCTGTGACTTTCATGAAGCCTGCTTTGTCATGTTAGAGCAGCATGGTCTCACCTACCTCTGTATTCCTGCAACACAACATTTCTTGCCTCCTTTTATGTCCTTTTTAAAAATGTTTAGTTATTAGATTTTTTCTTTTATAAACTTTAATATAAAATTTGTTAGATCTGTTCTCTTTCCTTTATTTATTGTCTCTATAAACATCTAATTAAGACATCAAACATTTTCAACATCCAGAAGATATTTTTTGTCTCCTGTTAATTTTGTATATTCTTACACTTTATATAAATGTATCATACAACATGTAATCTCATAATCTGGCTTCGTTCCCTCTAATGTTTGTCTATGATACCCATTTCTCACATTTACTAGATTCTTACTGATATGTTGTCGTTTTGTTGTTATGTGCAGTCGAGTCGCTTGCGACTCATTATGTCCCTATGTACAACAGCCCTAAACTCCGCTCTGTCCTGTGCCAATCGCACTGTCTCTGACACTCCCATCCCAATTATCCCAGTCACTGAATCAATCCACCTCACAGAGGGCCTTCCTCTCCTGCGCTGTCCCTCCACCCTCCCAAGCATGATATCCATCTCCAGGGACCGGTCCCTCCTCACAACATGTCCAAAGTATGTTAGACGGAACCTCAGAATATTTGCCTCCAAGGAGCCACCTGGTTTAACCCTTTCCAGGACAAATCTGTTTGTTTTCCTAGCAGTCCATGGTATTCTCAATACTTTTCTCCAGCACCACAGCTCAAAGGCATAAATTCTCCTTCTATCCTCCCTGGTCATTGTCCAACTCTCTGATGCATAACAAGTGATTGCGAAGACCACAGCCTGTATCAGACGCCCCTTAGTCTCCAGAGAGACACCATTGCTCTTCAGTACTTTGGAGGGGTCCCTAACAGCAGACTTTCCTATGGCAATGCGCCTTTTAATTTCCTGGCTGCTGGTGCCAAGACTGTTGACTATGGAGCCAAGCAAACTAAAGCTGTGTACAATCTCAATCTCTTCACCATCCATCCTGATGCTGCCAATTGGTCCAGTGGTAAGAATCTTTGTCTTCTTGACATTGAGCCTCAATCCATATTGTAGGCTGCAGTCCTTGACCCTTCACAGCAAGTGCATGAGGTCCTCTTCAGTTTCAGCAAGCAGGGTTGTGTCATCCGCATAACGCAGGTTGTTGATAAATCATCCACCAATCTTGACCCCACATTTCTCCTCATAGAGCCCAGCCTCCCGGATAATCTGTTCTGCATATAGGTTGAAAAGTTATGGAGATAGGATGCATCCCTGGCATACGCCCTTCCCAATTTTGAACCATGCAGTGTTCCCTTGCTCTGTTTAATGACTGCCTCCTGGTCCAAGTATAAGTTTCGCATTAGAACGATCAAGTGTTCTGGGATTCCCATTCTTCTCAGAGTCAGCCACAGTTTGTTATGATCTCCACAGCCAAATGCCTCTGCTTAGTCAATGAAACACAGATAGACATTCCTCTGGTATTCCTTGCTTTCAGCCAAGACCTATCTAACATCAGCTACAATATCTCTAGTACCACGACCCCTTCTAAACCCAGCCTGGACTTCTGGTAGTTCTCTGTTGATGTGCTGTTCCAGCCGTTTTTGGATAATCTTCAGTAAAATCTTGTTTGCATGTGAAATCAGTGAGATTGTTCTGTAGTTTCCACATTCTGTTAGGTCACCTTTCTTTGGGATAGGAACAAATATAGATCTCTTCCAGTCAGTTGGCCAAGTGGTCGTTCTTCAGATTTCTTGGCACAACTTGGTAAGCACGTCCAGGGCAGCATTTGTTAATGGAAATATGTCAATTGGTATACCATCTATTCCTGGAACCTTATTTTTTGCCATTTCCTTCAAAGCAGCCTGAACTTCTTTCATCACCATAGGTTCTTGCTCATATGTTGTTTCATGAAATTCTTCTGTGTCTTCCAATTGCTTTCGATACAGTGACTCAGTATATTCCTTCCATCTTCTTTTAATACTTCCTGCATCATTTAACATTCTGCCGAAAGCATCCCTGATTATAGCAACTCGAGGTTTGAATTTGTTCTTCAGTTCCTTGACCTTAAGATATGCTGAGCGAGTTCGGCCCTTTTGATTTTCCGACTCCAACTCCTTGCACATTTCATTGTAATAATTTGCTTTGTCATCCCATGCTGCCTTTTGTAATTTATTCAGTCTCTAGAAGAGGGACTTTATTTTCAGTTTGGTTACTTTAAACAAAGCTCCAACATGTATTCTTTCTTTGACAGAAATACACATTAATTTTCTTTGAATGTTTAATGAAGGGATAAACTGTCAGGTCATAAAGCAATTATTTTCTTAATAACATGTATCTTATTATTCTGTTGTTGTCATGTGCTGTCACATTGGACCTGACCCATAGCTGACCCTCCAGTGGATTTTCGGTCTATAGCTCAGGAATATATGCATCAGAGAGCTGGGCAATGGCTAGGGATGATAGAAGAGTTGAAGCCTTTGGCTGTGGTGTTGGAGAAGAGTATTAAATATACTATGGACTTCTGGGAGAAGAAACAAGTTCGTCCTGGACAGGGTGAAGTCAGGCTGCTCCTTTGAGGCAAGGATTCTGAAACTCTGACACACTTTGAGTATGTTGCAAGGCGAGATCAGCCCTTGGAGAAAGACGTCATGCTTGGAAGGGTGGAGGGACATCACAGGAGATGAAGACTCTCAATGAAATGGATTGATTCAGTCACTTGGGTAATGGGGATAGGGATGTCTGAGACAATAAGATTGGCAAGGGATAGAGCAGGACTTATGGGTATTGCACATAGCTTTGCTATGAGTAGAAGGCAACTCAATGGCATGTAACACCACCACCAACAACATCATCACCACCATCACCACCACCACCACCAACATCAACAAAATAGCTCAGATAGGAGGAGATTTATGGATTGAAATTGCCTACATTTGGGTTTCCAGGATATCTTCTTAACTACTAGATGACCAGAGATATTTATCTAATTCTATAATAAAAGCACTGCAAATGTCTTTAACAGACAGAACATTTATACTTTCGCAGTTTATGAAGCTGGAAGTCAAAACCCAGCGTTCTAGCTTTAGAGAAATGTATTCTGTGTTATGAAAGAAGATCCTTGTTCCGTTCAACATTTGTAGGTCCAACATTCCATGGAAATTTCCATATTTCTTGACCTTCCCAGCATAGGTACCATGGTCCAAAAGGATGTGATATGCTCCTATTCTTTTTTCTTGATGGTATTGAGGTTCCCTCTTTTACACTTCAACTTTATCTCCATGATTCAACTATAGTATGGGCTTCACTGAAGGGAATCTTCCCTTTTATCAGATCAAGCTGTGACTTAATTAAGGTTGTTGCATTCTACCCTAATTTCCTTACAACTGATTGGTTACTTACATCTTAAATCACATCATGGGAGGTAATGACATCATTACATAACTGCCACTAGTTCTCCTTCATTAACATAATAAAGGGTAATATTTATGGCACAAAAGATTACATCATACTCAGGCATATGATCAAGCCACAGTAATACCTTTTTGGAGGACTCATTCTATGATAACATGAATAACAGTTGTCACTGACTACAAGGATTATCAGTTATATTTAAAGTAAACCAATAGATGACTTGAAGACCTCCCCTCTCCAAAGTTATTTGTTTTGTATGAGAGAGAAATGAGGTCTAGTCAAATGAGATCTAGTGAAAAACCAGCATAGTCACCCATAGTTACACAAAGTTTCTCTGGCCTTTCTTCTAAGGAGTACCTTGGTTGCACTTCCTTCAAGATAGATATGTCATTTTAGTAATTCATTACTTTTCTTCAACCCCCAAATTAAAAATATTAATTCTTCAATCTACCTTACTAAGAAATGTTATTGTTGTTGATTGTTGTCTAGTCAAGCTTGACTCAGAATGAAACTGTGAACAAAACTCCTGAAGCTTTTCTATAACTGTAGACATTTATCAAAGTTCATAGAATCTTCAGAGGCATGTTGTTTAGGAAGTGGATGCCACTCCTGCTAGAATGTAATAAATGCCTAGCTATACTTCGTTTACTATGCAAATACATTTGACTATGTGGATCATGACAAGTTATGGATAACATTGAGAAGAATGGGAATCCCAGAGCACTTAATTGTACTTAATGCAAAACTTACACCTAGACCAGGAAGCTGTTGTGCAAAGAGAGCAAAGGAATACTATATGATTTAAAATTAGAAGGGAGTACGTCAGGATTGCATTCTCTTTCCATACCTGTTCAATCTCTATACTACGAAAATTATTCTAGGAGCTGGACTCTCTAAAATGGAATGTCACATTAGGATCAGAGGGGAGACTTATAAATAACTTTACTTATGCAAATGACACAAACTTGCATGCTGAAAGAGAGTAGGAAATAAAGCATTTGTTGCAAACAATTAAAGAATACAGACTTCAATATGAATTGCATCTCAAGGTCAAGAGAACAAAGATTCTTACCACTGGACCATTAGGCAACAGCATGATATATGGAGTAAAGATTGAAACTGTCAACCACTTCCTTTTACTTGGATCTACAATTTACACCATTGGTACCAACAGTCAGAAAACAAGGAGATGTATTGCACTGGGAAAGTCTCTCCAAATTATTGAGGAATAATAATGTCCGTTTGAGGATTAAGGTGCATCTAATTTAGGCCATGGTCATTCTGATCACTTGCTATGCATCAGAGAACTGGATAATGAATAAGGATAACAGAATAAAAACTGATGCCTTTGAGCTTTGGTGTTGGAGAAGATGGACTGCCAAAAGAACAAATATATCTTGTAAAGGGTGCATCCAGAGTATTCTGTGGAGGCAAGGATGATGAGGCTTTGCCTGTAATGTCGCTAGGAGCAGATAATTCTTGGAGAAGGATGTGATGATCAGAAAAATGGAGGGTCAGTGAAGGAGAGAAAGACACTTGGTCAGGTGAGTGGGCTTGGTGACTGCCTCAGTGGGCTATAATGTGTCAAAAAGTGTGAAGATGGGACAAGAAAGGACACAGTTCAGATATGTTGTTTGTAGGGCCACTATGGGTCATATTCAACTTGATTGCACCTGACAACAAACAATCTTATTAATTGTCCAATTTTTACATGTATAGGAAGTTATGGAAACTATGAATAAGCCAGGCAGGCATACCTTAATTTTAAAATGCACGTTCTTTTGTTTTTTGGCTCTTTAAAGAGATCTTTGACAACAGCTTTGCACAATACCCAATCTTTTGAGTTCTTGACTGTTATAGCCATGGGTTCTGATTGTGGATTCAAAGACAATGAAATTATTGACAACTGCAATCTTTTCTCAATCAATCATCCTAATGTTGTCTATTGGGTTGCATCTGCTTGCTGAAACATCTCAGTTGATTTTCCACCAGTTCCTCAGGGCTTATTTTTTTGCCAATGCTTTGTAACTCAGGATGCTTGTTTCCTGACTGGAAGTAGTAAATGTCAGCCCAGAAGTCTGGAAACTCAAGGAAGATGGGATGTTCTAGGAACACCCATCCAGTTGTGTTTCACTTAAAGGAAGGAACTTCTTTCCCCAAACTAAAAGTTTCTCTTTGAAACCAGAGACTAAAGAAGGATTAATACATTTCACGTAGATTTTAAAAGACAAAGACTTGTGATTCCTTGTAGTAGTCCCTGTAACACCCCCATTCTGGGATTCTGAAAGCCAAACAGACAATAGAGAGTGGTGCAGGCCTTGAGATGGTTAATGAGGCAGTTGTTCCAATACTTCTGGTAGTCTCTAACCCTTGCACATTGGTTTTTGCTTTTGCATCTTAAGGGCACATTTTTTTTTGCATTTGTTTGTGTCCAGATTCTCAGTTGATGTTTGCATTTGAAGACCCCTCTGATTCTTCTATTCAGTTCACATGGACTGTTCTCCCTCTAGATTTCTGGGATAGCTCCCACTTTTATACAAACTCCAAGCCTGAGATACACAAAAATTTTCCTCGAGGGCAATCTTGCTGCAGTATGTAGATGACCTACTGCTTTGCATAGAACACAAGTGCCATGAGACTACTCAAAATGGTTACAATTTCTTAGCTGAGTGTGGCTACAAGACATTCTACTCAAAGGTACAGATTTGGCAGTATCAAGTCAAACTCTTGGGTTTGCAACTGTCAAATAGCACTATAGGGAACTCTGTTGGCCTAGTGGTGTAATCCCAGTATGCTGTAATCCCAAAGGCACTCAGTCTGAAATCACCAGTTTCTACATGGGGGAAGGATGGACAATCTCCTCCTGTGCATTTAACTGTCTCTGAAAACCCACCAAAGTGTCAGGTATGGGTCAGTTCCGTTTCTATGGTATACAACAACTGTCAAAAGAAACCGGTGTCCTTGGGCCGGAAAGGGTATCTCCTATAATGTAACATTTGTTACCTAAGATAGTAAAGTAACTAAGAGGATTTCTGGGAGGCACTGGGTTCTGTAAGATTATAGATACCAGAATATAATAAGTTAGCCACCCTTGTATTCCTTTTGGAGAGAAACTCTGAAACAAACAACTGAAATAATAAAATAACTCTGATGTTCCTCAGTGGACTCCAATGTAAATAGAGATCTATTACAGTCTCAAGCATTGAACCTGCTCATGGGAACCTCCTATTCCCTGTATGTTATGGAGAGTGGAAGACTGGTTCTAGGAGGAGTAACTCAGGCCATGTGACCAGCTGAACAACAAGGACCATACTCAAGAAAGAAACAGAAGGTCGTAAGCAAAGGGTGGCTGTGTTGTCTTTACACTCTCGCATCAGTAGTTCTCAGTCCTTGAGGCTGTTAAACTGATTTCATGGAGTGATCCTAAGATATTTGTGCCACACGATTTAACTGGGATACTACAAACGAAGAGAAATCTACGGTGTTCAGATATTCATCTTCTTAAATATCAGACACTTCTATTAAAAGGACCTGTCCTCCAATTTAAGGTATGTTGTTGTTGTTAGGTGCCATCTCAACCCTACCTAATGTCTCCACACACGTTGTTAAAGCTGAGTGTGATTCACAGCAACCCTATGACAAACTGATCTGAACCCTGTCTTTTCCTGTGCCATCCTCACAATATCCGACCAGTGAAGTCTATTTCTGCAGTCACTGTTGTCAACCCATCTATCTCATCTAGGCTCTTCTTCTCCTTTACTGCCCCTCCACCTTCCGAAGCATGATGTCCTTCTCCAAGGAATAATATCTCCTAGCAACATGTCCAAAGTATATAAGATGAAGCTTTGTCATCTTTTCCTCCAAGAAGAACTTTGAATTCCCCCTTTCCAAGACCCACCTGTTTGTTCTTTCTGAGAGTCCATGAGATATTCAACACTATTCTCCAACACCACAGTTCAAAGTTATCAATCATCCTTAGTCACCATCTAGCTCTTGGATGCACAGTAAGTGACTGAAAAGATTATGGCCCAAATCAGGCACATTTTAAGACCTCAAACTGACATCATTACTTCTCAATAAATTGATACGGTTCATAACTATCAACTTTCCCAGCACAATATGTCTCTTGATCTCCTAACTACTAGTACCAACTGTATTGATTGTGGATCCAAGTAAGATAAAGTCATTAACAGTTTCAATCTTTTCTCCTTCCATCATGATGTTGTCTATTGGTCCAATGGCAAGGATTTTTCTTTACTTGACACTGAGATAGAATCCATGTTGAAGGCTGCAGTGTTTAACTTTCTGCAGCAAGTGCCTCAAGTTCTCCTCACTTTGAGCAAGCAAAACTGTGTCAACTCCAGAAAGAAGGTTAGTGCTGAGGCTCCTTTCCATTCGAATATCACATCCTTCTTCAAAATGTCTGGTTTCGTGAATTATTTCCTTAGCATGCAAATTGAATAGGTATAGAGAAAGGATGTATCCTGATGCACATTCTTTCCTGTTTTAAATCATACAATGCTTTCTTGTTCTATTCAGATACAGTTCCTTGGTTTAGGTGTAGATTTTGCATGAACACAATTAAGTGTTCTATGACTCTCATTCTTCTTAATGTTAGGCATAGTTTGTTGTGATCCATACAGACAGCTGCCTTTCCATAGTCAATAAAGCACAAATATACATTATTTGAGGATTCTTCGCTTTCAACTAATATCCATCTGACATTTGTATTTATATCCCTGGTGCCAGGGCCTCTGCTAAATCCAGCTTGAAAATCTGACATTTCTCTGTGTACTGTTTTACCCATTTTTTGAATGATCTTCAGCAGTCTTTTGTTCATGTGATATTAATGATATTGCTCAATAGTTTCCACATTCTTAGGAATGGAAACAAACGTAGATCTCTTCCAGACTATAAATTCTACTCCAAATTTTTGGGCACAGACTGGTGAGAAAACCCAGGCCTGCCTCTGTTATTTGACACATTTCAATGGGTATTTCTTCGATTCCTAAATTAAGCTCTATAATCTTCTAAACTCTGATAACTTTCTCCCTGAGGAAGGAAAAGAGCTTCTGCATAACTGTCAACAGATGTTAGCTGAAAGCTACTCTACCCAAAAGGACCACTCCTCTGAAGCCTTGAAAAGTCCTTACTTAATTTTCTTTACTAATGTGAGCTCCTTGCTAATTCAGGGAAACAGAAGTCTAGGATTTATAGTGGTAGACTTGTCTGTGACTGTTGAAATCTACCCCCTGCCCTGGAACTACTGCTCAACTGATGAAACTAGTGGCCCTTACTAGAGTACTGGAGCTGGTTCAGAACAAGAAGGCAAACATTTATGCAATCATATGCAATTTTAGATTCTGCACATGAAATCATATGGAAGGAATGAAGATTCTTAACAGCAAATGACTCTCCTATTAAGTACCACCAAGAAATAGACTGCTTACAGTCTATTGCAGTGATTGTCAATAATTCCTAAGGTCATCAGGTGGGGAATGATCCAAGAGTTAAGGGAAATCAGAAGTCAGATGCTTCTGTAAAAGCTACCACCATATGAAAGGATAGAAGCATAGAGGCAATGCTTTTGGGGGAATCACCATTAATGAAGCAGAGACCAAAATATTTTGATGAAACATCAGATCATCTCTTAAGGGTTCCAAGTTCTTGCAATAGGGAGCCTAATGGCTAGTTATAGCTACTGGAATCCTGTCAGTGAAAAGTATTAAATTCCTTACACCAATTTTTCCAAATAAGTTCTGAAAATATCTGTACAATGGAAGAAATACTTTCTGATGGGAAAAACTTACAGCCCACGATTAAGCAAATTGTTAGAGTGTGCAAAGTATGACAGAAATTCAACCCCCTGAATACATGGAAGGCTTCTCTTGGGCACCAGAGACTAGGATAATACCAAGGAGAAAATTGGCAAATTGATTTTACACATATACCCAAGAGCCATTGCTGACAGCTCCTCTTAGTTATGGGTAGACACCTTCACAAATGGGGTTGAGGCATCCCCTTTCTGGAGAATACCCAAGAAACAGTGAGAACACTGGTAGCTAAGATCATTCCTCACTTTGGGTTGTTCAGAAACCTCCAGAATGATAAGAGATCCTCCTTTAAGGTGGCAGTCACTGAAAGAGAATCCTCAGCCCTTGGCACTTTTTCATCTGCACTGTTCTTGGAAATCCGAATCCTCAGGAAAAGTAGAAAAACAAAAGAGTTCCTGAAAAGACACCTGGGAAAACTAACCCAGAAACTCAAATGGCCTAACCTAAACTGCTACCCATAGCCTTACTACGAATAAACAGTGCTACAAAAAATTGTTGACTTAGTCCCAATGAAATGTAATATGGATGTCCATTTCTAACCAATGACCTATTATTTGACTCAGAAACTGATGGCTTTGTGTATTATGTCATCTACAAGATGTTTCAACACACTCTAACACTATTAGAGGGAATCAACCCCCAACAATGGGGCCAGATCTATTTGCCCCTGGGGATATGGTTTTGGTAAAAGCTCTCCCTACAATGGTCTTTCTTTAGCTCCACAATGAGAAGGGCCTTATCTTGTTATTTTATCTGGAGGTGTGGATATGCCATACCTATGTGAAACCTTGGGCCTCTTCAACACAAGGAGCCAGTCTGAAGCTTCTGAAGACCCTTCCAGATATTCCTGTGAGCCATTTGCTGATCTGAAACTCCTTTTGAAACTACAGTCCAGAGAAGACCAACAACAAAGAAAGTTATCCCATAGGTTATGTGGATAAAATTTTCCTGAAATCTCTTTTAGGGACTGGTCATACTCTGTATATTATTTCTTATAGATTTTTGGCTAACTTTCTTTTGCTCTATACCACACTGCATAGATCTTAACCTTTATTTACTTGGAAGCGGTGGAAAAGATGAGCGCATTGTGGCCTTTTTTTTTTTAAAAAAGTTGATTTTAATGAAAGTTTACAGAGACTTTGGATTTCCATTCATTCATTGTTATCCTTTTCTCCCCACCTACCCCTCCCTGCAATTAGCTTTTGTCTTTGAAAAGTAAAAGAAAAAATTCTTTCATTGCTGTTCAAACCCTCCCCCAAGTCCACTACTCCACTATACTACCTTCATTCTGGACTTCTGTCATAAGAATAATACCTAATCATGTATCCCTTTTAAACAGTTCTCTCCCTCATCTATTTCATTGCAGTATACATTATTTATCCCTTTCTCAGTCTATTGTAATGCTGCTGGCACCACTGGTCACCTCCTCCCAAAGGCATAAAAATTCCTGCTGTCTAGTGACTAAGGATGTCTGTGCTTAGTGGAAGTGACTTAAGGGGTGGATTTGCCACCACCAGTGTCAGGTTTATACCAACTTTTAGAGAGATCTGAAAATTGAACAGAGACTGCCAAATTCAGACCTCAAAGAGGCTTATTTAAAGCTCCCAACCCATTCTTATTACTTCTTGGGAGACTAGGAAATCCCCAGTGTTGTTTCCAAGCAAAGCAGCTATCCAATATACAAATTTTGTTGCTAATTTCTCCAACCAGGAAAATTTCAGTGTATTCCTGATCATATGGTATTTGTAATGAAGCAAATTTATTCCAGATTATGGAGGTGTACATAGGTACATGTTATGCATCAGAAAGTTGGACAATGACCAAGGAGGATAGAAGGAGAATTGATGCCTTTGAGCTGTGGTGCT
>NW_006400219.1:729038-755308 GCF_000299155.1 Elephantulus edwardii | reverse complement strand
GATCCATCTAACATCAGCTACAATAGCTCTAGTACCACGACCCCTTCTGAAACCAGCCTGGACTTCTGGTAGCTCTCTGTTGATGTGCTGTTCCGGTCATTTTTGGATAATCTTCAGTAAAATCTTGCTTGCATGTGAGATCAGTGAGATTGTTCTGTACTTTCCACATTTTGTTGGGTCACCTTTCTTTGGGAAAGGAACAAATATCGATCTCTTTCAGTCAGTTTGCCAAGTGGTTGTTCTCCAGATTTCTTGGCACAACTTGGTGAGCATTGACTCTACTAGACTGTCTGAATGATTTTAGTTTAAATTCTTCTCAGATACATGCTTCAGGTGATTATTTATGTCTGCCTAAACGAATGATGTTTCTAGGAGAAGCTGCAGAGAGAAGAGGGTTCCAGATGTCCGAGAAGGAAGAAACCTTTCACTCACATCCTACCCACACTAAAATAGCACATATGATCACTGTCCCTGAGTAGCAACAGAGAAAGTTGATAAGATAACTTCTGTGAAAGGAGTAGCAAAACCATTGTATATATTGCCCCAGGGGCTGGAAGTGGAGAAGCTGTTTTATGTATGAACTCTAGTAGCTGAAAAAAGCCAACTTGCCAACTCTAGTGATTCACTAGGAAGAAAAAAAAACAAACCCTGTCAACACCTATGAGGCTATAAGTAACTCTATAAAATCCCTATACTACAGTTGCCAAGCAGCTTCATTTCCTAGAAGCACATCTCACATCCCTGGACATTTAATTGAATGCATTTTTCAATAAACTACTTAACCTAGATAGGTAGTTCTTGAGTTTAGTCTACCATCACTTGAATAAAACCCAGGGAAAAAGTCACAGATAAAGATAAATAAAGGTAGATAGGTAAGTCGATAGACAAACAGATGGAGAGAGAGAGAGAGAGAGAGAGAGAGAGAGAGAGAGAGAGAGAGGATGGATAAATACAGAGGAGAGAAAGTTAAAGAAGAGAAAAAAAGAAAGGTAAAGAAAGTAAACTCAGTAAACTCACAATAGTACGGATGAAAGGCTCACACTCACTGTCTCCATCTGTAGAAGAAAAAAATTCAATCAAACATAGAGCAAAAACATTTGACAAGAATCTCATAATGAAAGTTTACAGAATACTCCAAGGCCCTCACAAGAAAAAAGACTGATAACCCAAAGACAAAATAAACAAAAGACATGGAAAGAATTTTCACAGAGGAAGATATTCAAATGGCCAACAGACACATAAAGAAATGCTCAAAATCACTGGAATAGGAGAGATGCCAATCAAAACCACATAGAGATACAATTTCACTCCAGTAGCAGTGGCAAAGTTTAACAGAACAGCAAGTAATAAATGTTGGAGAGGATGTGGTGAGATAGGAATTTTATACATTGTTGGTGGAATTGTACAATGGTACAACCACTCTGGAAGGCAGTTTGGTGCTTCCTCAAAAAGCTGAACATAGAAATTCCATATGACCCAGCTATTTCACTGCTTGAAATATGTTGTTGTAGTTGTTATGTGCCGTAGAGTTCCCTGTGACTCATAGTGACCCTATGTACAACAGCCCTAAACCCTGCTCTATCCTGTGCCAATCTCACTGTCTCTTACACACCTACCCCGATTACTTCAGTCACTGAATCAATCCAGCTCATAGAGGGTCTTGCTCTCCTGTGCTGTCCCTCCACCTTCCCAAGCATGATGTCCCTTTCCAAGGATTGGTCCTTTCTTATAACATGTCCAAAGTATGTCAGATGAAGCTACAAAATCCTTGTCTCCAAGGAGCAGCCTGGTTTAACCCTCTCTAGATAACTAGAACCTGTTTGTTGTCTTAGCATTCCATAGTATATTCAATATTCTTCTGCAACACCAAAGCTCAAAGGCATAAATTCTCCTTCTATCATCCTTAGTTATTGTTCAACTCTCTGACATATAGCTAGTGATTGCAAAGACCATTGACTGTATCAGGCTCATCTTGTCTCCAGAGCTACACCATTGCTCTTCAGTACTTTGGAGAGGTCTCTGACGGCAGACTTTCTCAATGCAATATGTCTTTTGATTTCCTTGCTGCCAAGAGTGTTGACTGTGGAACCATGCAAACTAAATCTCAATCTATTTCACCATCCATTTTGATGTTGTTAATTGGCCTAGTGGTGAGAATCTTTGTTTTTTTTATATTGAGCCTCAATCCATATTGAAGGCTATAGTCCTTGACCTTCTGCAGCAAGCCCTTGAGATCCTCCTAAGTTTCAGCAAGCAGGGTTATGTCATCTGCATAATACAGATTGTTAATAAACATCCCTCCAATCCTGATGCCACACTTCTCCTCATACAGCCCATCCTCCCAGATAATCTGTTCCACATATCAACTGAAAAGGTATGGAGACAGGACACATCCCTGACATATATCCTTCCCAACTTTGAACCATGCAGTGTTTACTTGCTCTGTTCTGACCACTGCCTTTTGGTCCAAGTATAGGTTTTGCATTAGCACAATCAAGTGTTTTGGAATTCCCATTCCTCTTAGAGTTAGCCACAGTTTGTTGTGATCTACACAGCCAAACACCTTTGCATAATCAATGAAACACAGACATTCCTCTGATACTCCCTCCTTTCAGCCAAGATCCATCTAATATTAGCTACAACATCCTTAGTACCATGACCCCTTGTAAACCCAGCCTGCACTTCTGGCACTTCACTCTTGATATGCCGTTTCTGGATAATCTTCAGCAGAATCTTGCTTACATGTGATATTAATGATATTGTTTGATAATTCCCACACTCTGTTGGACCACAGTCAGTTGGCCAAATTGTTGTCCTCCAGATTTCTTGGCACAACTTGGTGAGCACATCTAGGGCAGCATCTGTTAGTTGAAATACATCAATTGCTTGTAATATACCCTGAAAAAATAAAATGAGAACTGAGGCAAAAATGGGACTCACACCAGTATTCTTCACAACGTTATTCACCATCACAGGAACAGCTCAACTATCCAACCCCAGTCTAATGGGTTGAGAAATTATGGTACATTCACATGATGGAATACTATGCAGCACACAGGAACATTGATTTTTTAAATCACTACTTAAGCGGGGAGGGAGCAGAGAATATTAAGGTTAGCGAAAAACTCAGTTCCATAAGGACAAATACTTTATAAGAACATAGTTGTAGAAATAGATACCTAGTAAAATGTGTTTTAGGATCTAAGGGGGGAAGGAGGGGAGCAGAGGAGAGAGGCTCAAGGGGTAATTATAGGGTCCTACAATCAGATGGATGGAGAGAAATTTGGGTTAAGGAAATGGGAAAGACCCAGTCTGAAAAACAATGTATACAAACTTTGTAAGTGTTGTTTGTTGTTATGTGCCGTCGAGTCACTTGCAACTCATAGCGACCCTATGTACAACAGCCCTAAACCCTGCTCTACCTTGTACCAATTGCATTGCCTCTGACACACCCATCCCGATTACCCCAGTCACTGAATGAATCCACTTCATAGAGGGTCTTCCCCTCCTGCGCTGTCCCTCTACTCCACCCAGCATGATGTCCCTCTCCAAAGACCTGTCTCCCCCTGCAACATGTCCAAAGTATGTCAGACGAAGTCCCAGAATCTTTGCCTCCAAGGAGCAGCCCGATTTAACCCTTTCCAGGATGAATATGTTTGTTTTCTTAGCAGTCCATTGTATCCTCAATATACTTCTCCAGTACCACAGCTCAAAGGCATCAATTCTCCTTCTATCCTCCCTAGTCATTGTTCAACTCTCTGACACATAACAAGTGATTGCAAAGATCATAGCCTATATCAGACATTTCTTAGTCTCCAAAGAGACACCATTGCTCTTCAGTATCCTGGAGAAGTCTCTAACAGCATACTTTCCCATCACAATACATTTTTTGATTTCCTGGCTGTTGGTGTAAGAGTGTTGACCATAGAGCCAAGCTGACTAAAGTTGTTAACAATCTCAATCTCTTCACCATCCATTCTGATGCTGCCAATTGGCCCAGTAGTGAGAATCTTTGTCTTCTTGACATTGAGCCTCAATCCATACTGAAGGCTGCAGTCCTTGACCCTCTACAGCAAGTGCATGAGGTCCTCCTCAGTTTCAGCAAGCGGGGTTGTGTCATCTGCATAACCCAGACTACTAATAGATCTTCCACCATTCCTGACGCCACATGTATGTACAAACCAAAAGTAGGTGATTTTAATCTGTGGTCCTCAGACCTGGCTTTAATTGTTTTGGGTCAAACATTCTTCTAAGTTCTATAGCACTGGTCTGTCCGTTTGTTGTACAGAGGTAACTCGTGATTGCTGCTATGCTGAGCACTGTGACACTGATGTATCAAATGCAATAATGGTTACTCGTGGTGGACAATATTTGGTGGAGCTCCCCAATTAAAACAAGTTTGGAAATAAGAGCTGATCCTCTTCTGAAATCGTTTGCCTCTGGAAAACCTATGAACTTGGAGAAATGAGAAAAGTTATACAAGAGTTTAGGTCTTTTGTTCATAGGGTCTCTATGAGTTGTCTATGACTCAATGACACTTAACAATAACAACAAATGCTATCAAATTCCACCTTACTTATCAGTTGCACTGACACATTGATTAATCCTTTTCCTATAAAAAAATTCACTGGGTATCCATATAGCATTCTAAATTACTATAATATTGATTACATTTCTTTTTCTCCTTTTCAGGTCTCCTTTCTTTTCTATTTCTTTGTTGTAATGTTCTGAAACTCAGAATGTTCTTAAAGCTCTTCTTTTAGCTATCTACATGTTTTCCTTGGTGGCTTCACCCAGATCCATGACTCTAAATACCATTTGTTTTCTGAAAACTCCAAATATATCTTCCTTCCAAATCTCTCCTAAATTATAGACTCAGATGCATAACTGCTTATTCATCATCCCCATTTACATTTCAAATAGACACCTCCAATTTCACATGTACACAACAGAACTGCTGATGTTTTCCCCAAAACTTACTTAACCTTCAATCTCTCCCTTTATGTTGTTTTTAGGTGCTGTCAAATCAGCTCCACCTCATAGCAATCCTGGGTACAACAGAATGGAACCTTGCCTGGTCCTGTGCCATCTTTCCACCTCGACTATTCATAAGGCACTGTGTCAATCAATCTCTTTGACAGCATTCTTGTCTCTCACTGACTCATTCTTTTTCCAAGCGTGATATCCTGTTCCAGGGACTGAACTTTCTTCTTTTAGTTAAAGACAGTTCTTATCTTCCAGTTTTAAAGTTCAAAAATTTTGGCTTTGTCCTCTTTGTCTGTTTTCATCTTACACCTCAAATATATTTCTTCAACAAACTTGATGGATTATCAGATATATCTTAAAGTCAACTAATTCTCATGCTACCACCTCATGTCAAGCCACTATTAATCTTACTTAATATCCTGCAGTATTTTCCAAACTGTTCGCAATTCTCAAAACAGAACTTCAATGATTTTGTTTAATATTAAATTGTCACTCTTCTGTTCAAAATCTTCCAATGAATATTTAACAAATGAGTATTCAACAACAATGTGTATTTAAGTAAAAGTCAGTGTGTGTGTGTGTGTGTGTATCTCAACAAAATCTTTGCAATCCAGAATATATTTTTGTTTTGTTGTTGAGTATTCCTGAATCAATTTTCAACTTGTAGCTACCCATTTAACCCATGTAAATGAGAACAGGATTGTCCCATAGGGTTTCTCTAAGTTGTAATCTTTATGGTAGGTGATTTCCATATCTTTCTTCCATGAAAGTACTGTGTGGTCTCAAACTGTCTACCTTTCTGTTAATATCCCAGTGCTTAACAATTTTACCACCAGAATTCTTACTGAAGCATGTTCTTAAACTTCAGGTTCATGTTTTCCTTTCTGTTTCTCTTTATGCTTATTTCACTTTATAGATCCAAGTGAAAATATTTTGTAGTAGAAGAATTAATCAATGTGTCAGTGCAATAAGGTAGGAATGGAGAGCTTATTTATGTCATGTATACCTATACCTACATCTATATATCTATATCTCAACCTGGAGGTAATTAACACCTTTGATAGGAGCAGAGCAGTATTGGTATAATGTGGGTGGAAAAATCATAACCAAAAGAAAAAAAGAACAGAGGAATAAAGAAAGTAAATATATTAGCACATACATCATTATTTAAAATTCAGTACAATTTATTCATATAATTGCAAGCATTTAGCATATCAGTTCTCTCCAAGGACCAGTCCCTCCTAATAACATACCCAAAATATGTGAGACACATCTTATCTTTGCCTACAAAAAGTAACCTGGCTTCACTTTCTCCAAGACATATTTGTTTATTCTTTTGGCAATCCATGGAATAGTCAGTAGTCTTCAACACCACAGTTTAAAGTCATCAATTCTTCTGCCATCATGTGCATATTAGTCTTTAAAATGACATCATTGGTTCTTAACATCTTAGAGAGATCCCTGACAGTAGATTTATCCAATGTAATAGCCTTTCATTTCTTGATTGTTTGTGTCAAAGGTATTGATTGTGGATCCAAGTAACATAAAATAGAAATTAAGCTGCAGAGCAGATCACTGCTCCCCTCCACCTGGATCTTGTCTAGAGACCAGTCTGGACCATAGAGAAAAGCATTACTTCTAGCCACCTGAGCTTGGACCAGAGCTTGAATCCCAGAGGACCACTCCAGGACATGAGATAATGCCATTGAGAAGGAATCAACTTATATAGCTGACCCTCCAACAGGCTGTCTAGGTTGTAAATCTCATTGAAGAAGATAGCTCATCTTCCATTCATAGAGCTGCTGATGGATTTAAAATGCCAGAGAGATATTTCCTTTGAGTTAGCTGTTCCACTCCCCAAGAAGTAAGCCACCAGCTTAGTTGAAAGAATTTACATAGAAATGAGTAGAAAATAGAGCATGAACTGAATCAAATTTGGTCAAATTTAGATAGTTTGAGTTGGTATTTTTTTATTTTTTTAATTTTTTAAGTAACTATCCTGCTTTTCTGAAATTGAGGAGGACCTGAAGTGCTT
This sequence comes from Elephantulus edwardii, assembly GCF_000299155.1. NCBI lineage: Eukaryota > Metazoa > Chordata > Mammalia > Macroscelidea > Macroscelididae > Elephantulus > Elephantulus edwardii. The sequence goes on along the minus strand of NW_006400219.1, from coordinate 748,287 downwards.
GCTGCACAAGGCTAAGGACTGCAGGCTTCACTATGGATTGAAGCTCATCATCAAGAAAACAAAGATTCTCACCACTGGGATGACTGGCAGCATTGTGACAGACCATGAAGAGATTGAGATTGTTGACAGCTTCAGTTTGATTTGCTCTACAATCAGCACTTTTGGTACCAGTAGCCAGAAAATCAAGAGACAAATTGCATAGGGAAAGTTTGCTGTCAAGGACCTGTCCAGAGTACTGAAGAACAACGATATCAGTCTGGAGACTAAGGTGCATCTGATCCAGGCCATGGTCTTCGCAATTACATGCTATACATCAGGAAGCTGAACAATCACTAGGGATGGTAGTAGGAATATTGATGCCTCTGAAGTATGGTGCTGGAGAAGAGTACTGAATATATCATGGACAGCCAAGAGAACAAATAAGTTTGTCCTAAAGAGGGAAAAACCAGGCTGCTCCTTGGAGGCAAGGATTGTGAAGCTTCACCTGACATCCTTTGGACATGTTGCAAGGAGTAACCAGCCCTTGGAGAAGGACATCATGCTTGAGAGGGTGGAAAGAAAGTGCAAGAGAGAAAGACTCTTGGAGAGATGAATTGATTCAGTGACTGAGATAATGGAGTTAAGGTGTATCAGTGACAATAAGATTGGCACAGGATAGAGCAGAGTTCAGAGCTCTTGTAAAAAGGTCTCTATGATTCACAAGCAACTTGACGGCACATAACAACAACAACAATCCTGATTTGGAACTTATACTTAATTGCTTACTTCTTCTTCTTCGTAGGTGCCATATGGGTCTGACAATAGAAAGAATGTGTCTGAATCTCAGTGGACTGACACTTAGCAAAGTTGAACTCTTCAGGAGCCAGGGAAACAGTCTAGGACAAAACAAAAATAGCCTATTAGAACAACAACATAAATTGAGTCTCAACTGAAATGGTGCAACCAGTTTGGTTTTTAGAAACAAAACATTGAGTCTTATCTTTTTTTGGCAGGGTGCAATGAATAGATAAAATTGTCAATTAGATCGACAAAAGCGGAATCATGTTGAATTTTCCTTGTAATGTGCAACATTGAGCCTAGAACAGAGACTGGCTCCTGGTTCTTCAGTGAATATTTGATGAATAAACACCATTTTAACTGTTAACGTTTTCATAAGATAAAACAGCATTTGATAAGCCTTAATCATAGATACTCTCATGTATTTATGAGAATTCTAAATGATATTTTGAAAATAACAGGTACTTTATGAGCATTTGTGAATAATATCATTCCTCATGATTTTTTCTCTTTAGACATATGAGAAGCCATTTGAGCAATGGCGTTTTTAAATGGTATTTTAATATACTACAATTCTAAAAATGATCACATCTCTTTGAATCCTTTGTTGAAAAGGGTATAAATATGACCGTGTACATTATGTACGCCAGTGATTCCAGAATTGATTACCCTCTATGTACATGTCATTTCCTTCTCTTTATACCCACAGGGGCATTGCCCTGCTCTGTGGCACAGACAGGGATGCCAGGCTGAGCTCATGGCTGCTGTCTTCATGTTTTTGTAGAGGAAGAGATCAGTTATTCTGAGATTTGGGTATTGTAAGTGCTTTTTCTTTTCCTTCCTTTCCTTGGTTTTAATTAGCATTGTGATTCAGGGCTGACTACATTTTTCATCTGAGTTTTTCTTTCAAGTCACTGATCAATAACTCGTTAATGAAGCCAGAAAAAGAGAAGGAGGCATTCTGAAATATCCACTACCACTCCCCAAAGCAAACAAATAAACAAGCCATGGTCTGCGCTGAAGGAAATAATTCAACTAGCTAAATCGTGCTGCTGCTATGAGGAAGGGAGATAATTGATTTGGGGAGGGAGGGTGCTAACCTCCCTAAATACTAAACTCGATATATAATATTTAAAAGATTGATTTAATAAGTATTCACATTTGCATTGTCATTTTCAATTTAACTTTCCTGAAATGCCATGCAGTCGTATTAAAATAGTTTTCAAGCTATTAATTCGACTCTCTCTAAAGACAGTGCTTTCGAAGACGATTACATTTTGAATCTCCTAAGGAACACAGTGGTGTGAGATGTATATTCTCAGTATTTATGCAGAGCGACTGGAGAAGGTCATTTGCACTTGAGTGCCAGACATTGCAAAAATAAAGCGAAAATGTGGCTGTCTGAAGGCGGAGAGTGCAGCGCGCCGGCCACTAGGTGGCAGAAGCGTTCCTTGAGCTCATCTGCCTCGCCTGGTGTGGGCTGTAATTAGGTCAGTGTAAGTTAAAGTAGGGCTGAGAGATGAATAAAGTAGATTTTCTCCTCTGGAACCCACTGCAGTTTAATTTCACTTCTTTCTACATTGTGCAATGAAGGTGGATTTAACTTTTAAAGGCAAAGAGACAAACCTCTGCCAGGATAAATGAAAAGGCTCAGGGAGGGTAACTGACATGAAATGTAAAAAGAAAAGGAAACACTCTCTGGCTGTTTCCTAATTTTGATTTCCGGACCATCATCAGAAATCATTTTCAGAGGTAACGTGCTGTATGTATTGCATACGAGGGAGTGGGCATATTTCTGAAGTCTAAAGGGGCATTTAGCTAAGCTTATTGGGTGCTGATGTTTAAAGAAACTTCCCTGCTGGTGGCAGCAAGTAAAATAAAACCATCTTCTCTTTGTAACTGTTTTTCTAATTCTGCCAGCAGCCAGAAACATTTTAATCTGAGGGGAAAAAATCCACACCCCAAAGCAGATTTCCCTTTCCTGCTGAATGAGTCACCCAAAAGGGAAGAAATCTGGAAGGTGAAAGTTAAAACTATACTGTGCTTGAAAGGCTGTGTATTTATGGATGCCAGAGAGGACAGGAGCACCTCTAAAACAGGAATCAAGCTATACATCTTAAGAAGACATGGTATACATCAGGTCACACTTGAGTGGCTTTATTACCAAAGTGCATCGAGGGTCACTTTGGTTACTTATATGTGAAATGGTGGGGAAAGGAGAAGGAGACTCACAAGAAATGTATCTTCTCTTGGATAGATCTGATTATGTCACTCAGAGTCAAGAGGTTTATGTGTGTGTTATATTCACATGATACAAATAAGGTATAAGAACAAATATGGCATCTGTGGTAATATTTTCTGATTCTTTAGAAATTCTTTAGAGGTTAAAAGGGGTCTGGCCAATTTGGATTTTCTTGATGTTGTTTTTAAGTGAAGGGCAAATCATCTCACAAATAGAGCTAAACTGAAACAAAGGATGGATAGAACTTCAAGGATAGCAAATATGTTGCTTCATGAATAACAGAGGAAATAAGCAAAATACACAAACAGGTGGTTCAGACATATGAAGATTCTACAGAAAACTTGTAAATTTTCAGAAGAAAAAAAAATGGGACTGGATTTGAGAGGGCCTTCCCTTGCTATCTTCCGCATTGCACAGTTGCTAATGCCCAGGTTACACAAAGAGTTGTTCAAACATGTTGTAAGTGGAAATTCACCAGGTTAAAATACCTCCTGTTTGTGCAAGCTGTTTCCCATCTGTAGTCACTGATGATACGACTGCAGACTTTATGTGCCATTTAGTTGTCTTCTGTTTGCCTACCGAAACAGACAATCACATTAGAGTCATGTGCAAACATGATCCATGACTAATTTTTCCCATTCTTAAAATACTGTTCTGGGTAGGTCTCAATACTATAAGCAAGAAGTTGATAGAGTGGTGGGGAACTGGGAGAAAAATGGCAAGGAACGGGGAACATTATAAGAGAGGTGCTTGAAATCTTTTTTCAAAGGTACAATTACTGTGTTGTAGACTCTCTTTCCAATTATACTAGCAGCTAGATCTGCTGACAGACACTGGTCAAGTAGGGGGCAACTAGATACTGTCCTGGATGAGACTGAAAACAGAAGAGACAGTCAGTAAATTGTAATTTATAAAGAAAGTAGACTAATCGCTGACATACATCTCAGAAATAAGAGAGAACCTTTATCCAGGGTAGTTCCCTGGAGACAAATGTTTGGAAAAGATTGCAAGTTAATAAAAATTTGTTGAAAGAAGATGCCCACATACACATAAAGAGGTTGGATATTTTAATTGATGCCTTGTATTAGGAATCCTCCTCTATGTCTCCTTTTTGTTTAAAATATGTAAACTATGTCCTATGTGTTTGTTTTAATAAGCACTGGAATAGATAGGGTGAGGTAAACACTAAACTACATTTTGGGCAACATAATTTGTTCAATTTTATCTTTCTGAGAACAGTCAAACTACTCAGCACAAGTTACAATCTCACCGAAGCTATCTAAAAAGTAACTTGGACTCAGTACAGTGCAGGAAAGAATCATCTTTTATAACCTGAAGACTGTTAAGCACCAGCCAAATTTGTGGAATCTGATCTTTATGAATAATATTATGAACTTTAAGGATAGACACCATTGTATCTGCTAAGTATTCTATAAAAGAAATGAAAACACTAAAGGTGTCAAAAGAAAACATCCCTAAAAAATGTTTCAAAGTGGTGTTTTTGGGTTTTGTTTGTTTGTTTGTTTTATTTTGTTTCTTTAAGTGCCTAGCAAGAGTAAAAGTACCACAAAGCAAGTTCACAACTGGGTACTGTGTTTCACCCGAGAATTATTTTCTCCTGTGCATCCCTGAGGACTTTTCTGTATAACCTACTGTATGTATGTCTTTATTTCTAAATCCATGAGGCTATGAGACTAGGAATGAATACTAATGCTATTTATTTTACATTCCCTAACCTAGAAATGGTAAGACCAATTGATGCCTTTGAGCTGTGGTGCTGGAGAAGAGTATTGAGAGTACCATGGACTGCCAAGAAAACAAACACATTCATCCTAGAAAGGGTTAAACCGGGTGGCTCCTTGGAGGCAAGGATTCTGAGGCTCTGTCTAACATACTTTGGACATGTTGTGAAGAGAGACAGGTCCTTGGAGAAGGACATCATGCTTGGGAGGGTGGAGGGACAGCGCAGGAGGGGAAGGCCCTCTATGAGGTGGATTGATTCAGTGACTGGAATAATTGGGATGGGAGTGTCAGAGACAGTGCGACTGGCACAGGACAGAGCAGACTTTAGGGCTGCTGCACATAGGGTCGCTATGAGTCGCAAGCAACTCATCGGCATATAACAACAACAACAACAACCTAGAAATACCTGACTCATACTGAAAACTCTTGAAAAATACATATTAAATAAATATATAAATATCTTTGTATGTCATCTAAGCCTCTCTGATCTCTATTAGTAAAGCTAGAATTAACACTGGCATCTTTGATGTCTTAATCGCAAGGTTTTCCTTTGTTGGTTTTGATGGTGGATGCTGTTTGTGAAATTGGCAAGACCTTGATTCTCAGTTGCTTGACAGATATTAGGTAGTACTTCTCCATTTTATAATCTGACATAAGCAGTCACTTTGGAAACAGTTGAAGGGGAGGGTTGTCTTGGGACATGGCCTACTCTATCCCTTGATCCTGAAATTTGGCTCTTGTCCTCTGCCCTCTGGCTCTTGTGAAGCAAGCACCCTGACACCTTTCACAAAGCTTTTGAGTTTCTCAAGATCTGCAACAGCAAGAGACAGAAGTTGATTCCAGCTTGCCACTCGGTGCACAGGTTTGGGACCTGTCAGAGCTTCCACAGTTGTGTAAGCCATATTACTGAACTCTCTCTCTCTCTCTCTCTGTATGTTTTCGGAGGTATGTTGTTTAGGAAGTGGACACCACTCCTGCTTCCAAACTTGTCTTAAACTGAGAGCTCCACTAAATACAGTCCACCATGGGTGACCGTTATATCATTTGACACCCCAATGGCACAAGGTTCAGCATCACAGCAACCCCAGATTACCTCAGTATAGCATATTGACAAAAGAGTGCTGTGCTACTTAGAAGAATGTTCCTCCAAAATATAATAACAACCAAATTTTAAATTAAAGGCCCTCCCTGAGATCCTGAGGTCTTGATCTGCTGTTCATTGGGTCTTTTTGAGTGAAAGGCCACTTGATGACACCTAAAGACCATAACATGGCACCAGGGCGTCTGTGCATTTGTCTGTGTGTGTATACTATGTACAAGCATGCCCTTCATTAGTTTTACCACTTTAGAGAACCTAGTCTAAGAATTAGTACACTGTTTTTGCTTCCATCACAATAGAGGGCCCTTTTGGTTTTAGCACACAGATATCATTAAACACACGTCCTGTTTTACAAAGTACTATCAATTATGCAATTATGGGTGCTGCTGATTCCTATGTATCTCTTTAACATGACAAAACCCACTGCTATTATGTAGGTTGACACTCACTTTAGGACAACTTGTAACTGTCCATAGGGTTTTAAAATCTGTTATCTCTGTGGAAGCGAACTGCTTCATCTTTCCCTTGTAGAGAGCTAGTGGGTTATGACCAATGACCTTTGAGTTAATAACTGAAGACTTGGATCACTGCAAAGTCTCTTCTTTAACACAAATGCAGTTAATTTCACAATATTGTTGATAATTATAAATGAATTAATCGTATATACTGTACAAAATATGTCTAAAAACAAAGTTCATTTTATTAATCACTAACACTTGTACAGAGGGTCAATTCTGATGTGACTTAATTAAAAAAGAATCCTCATTTGTATATTTCGACAGATGAAGGAGTTCACATAAACTTTCTTATAGTTTTGGTCTTGTTTTCACAAGTTAGTTAAGTTCCTTCTTTTCTGTAAAGGATTTAATATCTCCTTCATATTTGATGGAGAACTTTGCTGTGTTGGTAATTGTTTTCTTTCAACTTTTTTTATATGCCATCCTATTGTCTTCCAACTCACATGGTTTCAGCTGAAAAATCAGAACTTAATCTAATCTTTCCCCCTTTGTAGGTGACTCTTTGTTTTTCTTGTGAAGCTTTTAGAATTCTATCCTTATCTTTTTATTTAGGGAATTTGTCTATGCTATATCTTGATGTTTTTCTTTCTGAGTCTAGTCTATTTGGTGTTTGCTTGTGTCTTGAATGTGGATCTCATCATTCTTCAAAATTCCAGAGAATTTTCTTCCAGTACTTTTTTTCCAATTTTCTCAGTGATTTCCCTGTCACTCCCTGTTCTGGAATTCCAGTCAGACATATACTATTCCATTTGATGTCATCCTACATGATCTAATATTTTCTTTATTTTCTTTATGTCTCATCTCTGATTTTTCTCCTGGTATGTTTTCAGTGAGACTCTTGTCTTCAGCTCACTGACCCTCTGTTCCATCTCTTCAGTTCTACTTTTATTTTTTTTTCCTTCCTACCACTGTGTTGAACACTTCTACCACTGAAGTCTTAATATTCTGGATTACATTTTCATTATTTTCTGTGATTTCCAGTACTGTGTTTACTATACCCTTTCTATATTGTGATGATTTTTTAAGTTCTTGTTCCTCTTTATTTATAGTATCAATTCTTTTTTCCATCTTTTGTATTTTTTTCCCCGTAGTTGTTCAAGTTGCTTCTCATCAATATATTTCTTTGAGATTGTTGTCTATGGGGCTATTTGATTTCTTAATTGTTTCTTCCATCTTCATATCTTCATATGTTGGTGTTCATATAACTCCATATCAACGTATTTCTTCTGGTTCTCTCTATCTGAGGTATTCACTGGGTCTGTTTTATTAGAAGAAGGGATATTTTTGTTTTTAGTGATGACTGAGGCTGATGCTGCTTTCTTGACATTATGTAAGTTTTTTCTTAGTAGATATTAGATCCTTGAAACTATAAAGTGATCCACAGTATGGCAATGTTTTGTGAAGGACTTATATATTTCTGCTCCCTTCTTGGCATGAGGCCTGCAGGGCAGAGGGCCCAACAGCAGTGATTCCCCCAAAGTACCTGAAAGGGAAATCAGGAAGCTGCTTTTCTCTTTCAGAACTGGCATCCCCACCTCACTTGAGCTGCCCCATTCCCTGCTGCTTGAACTTAAGGGGTTCTGTGTGGTGTAGGTAAACAGCAGTGCTTCTCTCAAAGCACTGAGGGTGCAGTGCTCTTCCTGCTGCACAGTACCTCTTCCTACCATGCAGCACCTCTTCCTGTCATGCAGCACCTGTTCTTGTCAAGCAGCACTTCTTCCTAAATATGATATTTCTTGTCTCTTATGAAGCCTTAGAACCAGCAACTCAGTACTTGACTCTGGAGAACATTATGCTGAGTGAAATATCCCAGTCACAAAAGGACAAATATTACATGACGCCACTGCTGTAGAATGGGACTGTCCTTGGGGTTGGGGAGAGACTGAGTAAGATGGGTTCAATAATGTATACTGCACTGAAACAGAGGAGGGAGAGAACTGTTTAAAAGAGATATGTAACTGGGTATTTCTGTCATCACAGGAGACTAGAGCGAGGGCTGCATGGTGGAGGGGACCTGGGGGAGGGTTTGTAAAACAATGAAAGAATCTTTTCTTTTACTTTTCCATAATTTTTGGACTCATGTACTTATAACTTGTTAGTCAAATTTGTGTCTTCTAGGTTGCAACACCCCCATGATACATCTTCAAGGATATGTACATGTACAGCCAAGCACAATCAATAAGAGTGCATCTGAATTCCAAAATCAATCTCCATAATAGTCTATGTGTTTCCTACTGCCAAAGGGGCCCTTTAGAGTAGTGAGAGAAGATCTTCACCCTGAAACCCACAGCGTCCCTTTTCAGCAGGAAGTAGCTAAGAGAATACGCCGTCCCCTTTTCCTTATGACTCAGGGTGAAGTCTCTCTCAGGGAGGAGTGATAGGGAATGGCAAAGGATACACTGACAAAGAAGATTAATCAGAACTGGCTTTGACAAGCACTGTGGCATTTGGACAAGAACAAACTGGGAGGAGGGTAGAGAGAATAGTGCAACAATGAATGAGTGGAAGCCCAAAATCTCTGTAAATGTTTATGAAAATTAATAAAATATAATTATAGAAAAAAAAGAAAATAGGATATTTTCTAAATATGAGTCATAAATATGGTTTCAGCAAATGTTCCTAACCATTTAGTATATTATTTTAAAATATTACATGTATTATTCATTTCAGTAGGGTAGAGTTAAATGTATTCTATTCCTTTTTAGTTTATTTTTTATTTTAATGAAAGTTTACAGAGACTTTAGATTTCTATTCATTCATTGTTGCACACTTTCCTCCCAGGCCACCATTCCCCCCATTTCACTTTACACTTTCATTCTGGACTCATGTCATGACAATAATACTTAATTATGTATTCCTCCTAAACAATTATCTCCCTCATCTGTTTTAATGCAGTACACATTATTTATCCTCTCTTAGTTTTCCCCCAACTCTGATATCAGACCCACTTTACAACAGTGACACTATGCAGTATTTGTCCTTTTGTGACTGAGATATTTCACTCAGCATAATGTCCTCCAGGGTCACCCATTTTGAATAATATTCCTCGAGTTCCTTGTTTTTCAAGGAGGCACAGTATTCCATTATGTGAATATACCCAAGCTTCTCTATCCATTCATTTGTTGATGGACATTTGGGTTGTTTCAGGTTCTTTGCTATTGTGAACAAAGCTGCAATAAACATGGGTGTGCACATATCTGTTTGGGTGACAGTTATGGTTTCTTTAGGGTATATTTCCAGTAGTGGAATTGCTAGGTCAAATGGTATTTCAATTTCCAAAGCTTTGAGAAAGTACCATATTGCCTTTCATAGTGTTTTCACCATTTTATTCTCCTACCAACAGTGAATAAATGTTCCAGTTTCTCCACAACCTCCCCAGCATTTGTTGCTGTTCTATTAAATTTTGCTATTCTTACTGGGGTGGGATGATATTTCATAGTTGTTTTGATTTGCATCTCTCGTAGAGCTAGGGATTTTGAACATTTCTTCATGTGTTTGTTGGCCATTTTAATGTCTTCTTTGGTGAAGTGTCTGTTCATACCCTGTGCCCATTTTGCAAGTGGGTTGTTTTTCTTTATCTTCCTGTTGTGCTTTAGTATTTTATAAATTCTAGATATAAGTCCCTTATCTGACATGCCATTTCCAATTATTTCTTCCCAATCTGTGGCTTCCTTTTTTACCCTGTTGGAGAAGTGTTTGGATGTGCATAGGGATTTGATTCTTCAAAGGTCCCATTCATTTATTTTGTCCTCTCCTGGTTGCAGATTTTTGAGGATACTTGGAAGACTGTTTATGTTGTGGATTAGGGCTTTTAGAATTCCTCCAAGCTTTTCTCTAATGAAGTTTATAGTCCTTGGTTTTAGTCCTAGGTCCTTGATCAGCTTTGAGTTGGTTTTTGTGTATGGTGTGAGGTTGAATTTTCTGTACAGAGTTTTCCTATTCGGCCAACACCATTTTTTTTTAAAGGCTATAGTTTCCACACTTGGCTGATATCATCTCCTTGTCAAAAATCAGTTGACCATAGGTAGATGGGCATAGATTTCTGGGTTCTCACTTCTATTCAATTCATCTATGTATCTGTCATTATACAAGTACCACACTGTCTTCACCGCTACGGTAGTGTAGTAGGATTTCAAATAAGGAAGTGAGATGCCTCCTACCTTTTTCTCTTTTTAAGGAGTGCTTTGCTTATTTGGGGTCTCTTTCGTTTCAAAATTTGTATTGGACTGCATTGAACATGTAAATTGCCATTGATAGTATTGTCATTTTCACAATATTGAGTCTTCCTATCCATGAGCAAGTTATATTCTTCCATTTCTCCAGATACTAAAAATTTACTGAAATATATGAGAACATAATGTGCAAGCATTAATATACATCTTGGTTGTCAAAAACCGAACACATCTGTTTAATTAGTATCCAGTTCAAGTAACAAAATTATCACTTAAGCCTCCCTTTTGCCTCTTTCAGCTATTATTGTCCATTATAATGCTGTTGTAATTTAACTGAAATATATATTTTAGTTCAAAACTTTTTAACAGCTCATTTACAGTTATTTACAAAGTTATTTGCAATCGATTTTACCATTGCTCAACTATTGTTCTAACTTTATAGATGATATTTTACTGCATTCACATTTTTGTTGTTTAAATAATATGTACATTTTGATGATCGTTTTCATGACTCAATATTTGTGTTTAGTTAAAAATTGTTGTTATTATGTGCTATTGAGTCCCTTGTATGTAAAATATGTTTGTAAAAAATTGCCATTAACATGCTCATGTTTGTCTATTATTAAGATTACACACTATATTTAGAAAGTATATATTTAGAAATGCTACGTATATGTACATAGCAAAAAATAAGGCCCCAGGAATAGATGGTATACCAATTGACATATTTCAGCTAACAGATGCTGCCGTGGATGTGCTCACCAAGTTGTGCCAAGAAATCTGGAGAACAACCACTTGGCCAACTGACTGGAAGAGATCGATATTTGTTCCCATTCCAAAGAAAGGTGACCCACTGAGTGTGGAAACTACAGAACAATATCATTGATTTCACATGCAAGCAAGATTGTACTGAAGATTATCCAAAAACGACTGGAAGAGCACATCAGCAGAGAACTGCCAGAAGTCCAGGCTGGGTTTAGAAGGGGTCGTGGTACTAGGGATATTGTAGCTGATGTTAGATGGATCTTAGCTGAAAGCAGAGAATACCAGAAGAATGTCTATCTGTGTTTCATTGATTATGCAAAGGCATTTGACTGTGTGGATCATAACAAACTGTGGCTGACTCTGAGAAGAATGGGAATCCCAGAACATTTAATCATGCTAATGCGAAACCTATACTTGGACCAAGAGGCAGTAGTCAGAACAGAGCAGGGTAACACTGCATGGTTCAAAATTGGGAAGGGTGTACGCCAGGGATGTGTCCTGTCTCCATACCTTTTCAACATGTATGCAGAGCAGATTATCCGAGAGGCAGGGCTCTTGAGGAGAAGCATGGCGTTAGGAGTGGTGGAAGATCTATCAACAATCTGCGTTATGCAGATGACACAACCCTGCTCGCTGAAACTGAGGAGGACCTCATGCACTTACTGCAGAGGGTCAAGGACTGCAGCCTTCAATATGGACTGAGGCTCAATGTCCAGAAGACAAAGATTCTCACTACTGGACCAATCGGTAGCATCAGGATGGATGGTGAAGAGATTGAGATTGTTCACAGCTTCAGTTTGCTCGGCTCCACGGTCTTGGCAGCCAGGAAATCAAAAAACGTATTGTGATGGGAAAGTATGCGGTTAGGGACCTCTCTAAAGTACTGAAGAGCAACGGGGTCTCTATGGAGACTAAGGTGCGCCTGATACAGATCATGGTTTTTGCAATCACTTGCTATGCATCAGTGAGTTGGACAATGACTACGGAGGACAGAAGAAGAATTGATGCTTTTGAGCTGGGGTGCTGGAGAAGAGTGCTGAATGTACCATGGACTGCCAAGAAAACAAATAGATTCATCCTAGAGAGGGTTAAAGCAGGCTGCTCCTTGGAGGCAAGGATTCTGGGGCTTCGTCTGACATACTTTGGACATGTTGTAAGGAGAGACCGGTCTTTGGAGAGGGACATCATGCTGGGCAGAGTGGAGGGACAGCGCAGTGGGGGAAGACCCTCTATGAGGTGGATTGACTCAGTGACTGGGGTAATCGGGATGGATGTGTCAGAGGCAGTGAGACTGGCACAGGATAGAGCAGGGTTTAGGGCTGTTGTACATTGGGTCGCTATGAGTCGCAAGCGACTCGACGGCTCATAACAACAACAATAACATGTATATGTATCTTCATTTTCCAATATACTGAAAATATTTCAAAGTGGCTGAGAAAACTTACATCCATGTGTGTAATACATGTATTAACATTGTCCTGAGTCCTAGATAGAATGTTGTATCATTTTCATTTTAACTATTCTGCTTTACCTCTTCTTTCTTAGTAATTATGAACAGATCAAGTAAAAGTTTAAAATAATATACATCATAAAAGCAGTTATTTCACTCAAAATAGTTAGTTATTTCACTTATTGGGACAAAGTATGGGTTTTTTATTGCTTATAATTAGGATGTCATTGGAATGGAAAAGGATTTTTGATATTCTAATTAACTCTTTACCTAAAAAGTAAAAAAGAACTTTAAATGACAAAAGTAAATGCTTGACTTTATGTTCTTCAATGTTTGCATCAAGATAAATTTAAAACAAAAAGAAAAAAAATCATTCCTTGATATGAAATCAATCAATGTTAAATATAATAAATAAATGCATGTTGTTGTTGTTAGAAGGATCAAGTAAATTCTGACTCACTGTGACTGTGTGAACAATATATCTGAACCCTATCTTATCCTGATCCACTCTAATCATCCCTGACATACTTGAGACCATTGTTGTACACGTTGTCACACCATCTCTTTGAGGACTGTTCTGTCTTTAGATGACCCTTCACCTTTCTAAGTAAGATGCTCCTTTCTAAGGAATAGCACCTAACAACTTACGTGGGACAAAACTTTTACCAACCTTGCGTTGTACTTTCTCCAAGACAAATATGGTTGTGGGTTGTTTGTTTGTTTGTTTGTTTTGTTTTGTTTTGCTTTTGCCTGTTTCAGGGATATTCAGTACACTCTTCCAATACCAAAACTTGAAAGGATCACTTATTCTTCTGTCCTCCTTATTTATTGTGAAGCTCTCAGATGTATAGCAGGTGATTGAAAAGACGGAAGCTTGAATTATGCATACCTTGATTTCATACAGACATCATTGTCCTTCAGGTTTTGGAAGTCCTTGATGGCAGACTTTGTTAATGCAATACATCTTCAGATTTCCTGACTGCTAGTCCCAAGAGTCTTAATTGTTGATCCATGTAAGATGAAATAATTGACAACTTCAGTCTTTTCTCTATCTGTCATGTTGTTGACTACTGATTCAGTGGTTAGGACTTTTGTCTTTTTGATGTTGAAATGCAACTCATATTGATCCTCTGCAGCAAGTGCTTCAGGTCCTCCTCACTTTAAGCAAGCAAGGTTGCTGATGTAGATTGTTGATGTTTCTTCTCCCAATCTTGATTTATAAAGACATGGTTCTTAAGTTATTTGCCTAGCATATAAATGGAATAGGAGAGGAGAAAGAATACAACCCAATTTTCTTGATTTTAAATGATGCCATTTTGCATTATTCTGTTTGGATAATAGCTTCTTGGTCTACCTATAGTTTTTCATGAGCACAACAAAGTGTTCTGGGATCACCATTCTTCTTAATGTCAGCCATAGCTTGTTATTATCCACAGAAAAATGCCTTTCAAAGTAAAAAAAAGCACAAATAGATATTATTCTAATATTGTCTCCCTTCAGCAAGTATATATCTGACTTAGCAATGAAAATTATGGTGCTGCAGGCTCTTCTAAACCCAGTTTGGACTTTTGACAGTTCTCTTTTAATGTACTGTTCTAGTATAGGGTTAATAAAATACTGATTATGATACTACTGCTTCTATTAAATGAAGCCTCAAACTGAAATTTACATTGAGGCATATTGAAGCATTGTCTAATTATGAAATAAAATTAATTTCTAAAAAGATTCTAAAAAATTGATAATTTTACTTGAAAGGCAAATATCTTGTAGAAAATCCCCTAATAGAAATGCATCTTATAGTGAGATACTCAATCTTAGAGCTGGACCTGAAATTCCCCTGAAGAAAGGCGTTACTATTGGGTGATTCAGTCCACTTTGGGGCCATCCATCCTAAGAATCAAAGAGGACAATAGACTTTGGGAGAGCAGCAAAGAATCCTGGGACAAAAAACTACTTAAGCTGGAGCACCTGGTGATGCACCACTGCACAAACAAAAGAAGACAATAGACTTTAGGAGAAGGAGTTGCAATAAGGCAACATTTCCTAAGGGCTAAAATGCTGACCAGAGAGGACCTGAAGGACTTTGTTGTTATTGTTTTTATGTGCCATCAACTCTCTTGTAATTCATAGGAACCCTATGTACAACAGCTCTAAACCCTGCCCTATCATGAGCAAACCTTATTGTCTCTGACAAACCGACCCCCCATGACCACAGTCACTGAGTCAATCCAACTTACCAAGGGTCTTCCTCTCTTGTGCTATCCATCCATCCTCTCAAGAATAATGTCCCTCTCTAGGGACTGGTCCATCCTTACAACGTGCCCAAAATATGTCAGACAGAGCTCAAGAATTCTTGCCTCCAATAAGCAGCCTGTTTTCACCCTCTCTAGGAAGAACCTGTTTGTTCTCTCAGCAGTCCATTGTATATTCGATAATCTTCTCCAGCACCATAGTTCAAAGATATCAGTTCTCTTTCTATCATCCTTAGTAATTGTTTAGTTGTCTGAGGCATAGTAAGTAATTGTGAAGATGATGGCCTGGATCAAGTGTATCTTGGTTTCCAGATTGCTGTCATTGCTCTTCGGTACTCTGAAGAGTCTTTCCCAAGGCAATTTATCTTTTGATTCCTTGGCTTCTGGTACCAAAAGTATTGGAGTCAAGATTTTAGAGTCTAGAAAACTGAAGCTGTTAACAAATTCATCACTATCTATCATGATGATGCAAACTGCTCCAGTCGTAAGAATCTTTGACTTCTTGATGTTGAGCTGCAGTCCATATTGAAGGTCTTGACCTTTTGCACCAAATATCACAAGCCCTCCTCAGTTTCATCAAGCAAGTTTATGTCATCTGAAAAATGCAGGTTGTTGATGAGTCTTCCTCCAATCCTCATGCCACATTCTTCCTCATAGATCCCAGCCTCTCTAATGATCTGTCCCACATATAGATTGAAAAGGTTTGGAGATAGGATACATCCCTGGCATACGTCTTTCCTCATCTTGAACCATGCAGTTTTCCTTGCTCTGTTTTGATGATTGCCTCCTGGTCCAAGTATAAGTTTCACAAAAGCACAATCTCACTCTTTTAAGAGAAAGGGAAATTTTCTCATTCCACAGGACCAGAAAGGACTTACATTAGAGTGAGTTGCTCACCCCTATAGATTGAATATTTTAAGCTCAAAAAAACAATCAAAAACATAAGGATAAAGAATTTTCAACAATCTATGAAGAAACAATGGAAACAATCTAACACATACCAAGAAAAATGTCACATAAGGTCAAGGAATGCAACAGGCAGCTTTAAACATTGTGGAAAAAAGCCAATATTGCCTACAAGAGACACATATAAGAAAAGAGGAGAAAGATAGTCTAAGAATCAAAGGCTGTATAATATATATTAAGTAATGGTATTCATAAAACAGCAGGAGTACCAACACTAATCCTAATAAAATAGACTTTAAAAAAAATCACCATTAAAGATAAGGAAGGGATATTTAATGACTAAAGGTGCAAAGGGTCAAGAAGACATAACTTTGACCAATTTCTATGAGCAAATGACAAACCAGCAAAATATATAAAACAATGGTTAACAGAATTGAAGAAAGAATAGACAGCACTACAATAGTGGTAGGACACTTTAACACACCACTGTCATCAGAGGAGAGATCAACTCAAAAGAAACTTAACAAAGATGAAGAACTAAACTATATAATTAGTCAACTCACATTTGTTGATATTTTCATGGTCCTGCACCCTATTAAAAGTCATGTCAACATGGTACATTTTCCAGAACTGATCATATAGTAGGACACAAGGCAAGTCTTGACAAATTTAAAATCATTGAAATAATATAAAATATATTTTCAGACCACAATGCCAAAAAACTAGGAAATAATGACAAGAGGATAAAGTTTAGAAGACCATCCATATAGAAACTAAATTACACCCTATTAGAACAAAATTGGCTGTTGTTGTTGTGTACAATTGAGTTGAAATCCACCCATTGCTGACTCTCCAGTGGGTATTCAAAGGTAATTAGTTAATCAATTAATGGGAGGAGATTGCCCAACTTTTCCTGAAGAGCACCTGTGGTCTCAAACTACTGTGCCTTCAGGATTGCAGGAAAGCTTCTTGCCACTAGACCATCAGAGATAGAAGAAATAAAAACAAAAATAAAAATATACTTGATAATAATATCTAATCATATATCGCAATGAAGGCTGCATAATGGAGTGACTGGGGGGAATATTATATAACTATGAAGGAATTTTTATTTTACTTTTCAAAGAGGACAATGGACTGGCAGGGGGAGGATTGGGCAGGGAGAAAAATACAATAATTAATGAATAGAAATCCAAAGTCTCTGTAAATGTTCATTAAAATCAATAATAAGAAAAAGTTTTAAAAAGTTACTTGAAACAAATGAAAATGAAAATATAATATACCAAAACCTCTTGAAGGCAGGCAAAGTAGACCTGAGGGTGTAGTTCATAGCAATAGGCACTTAGATAATAGAGAAGTAAAATTAATGATCTAACTCAATACCTCCATCACATTTAAAAAGGAACAACAATCTAACCTCACAGCCTTTAGAATGAAGGAAATTATAAAGACAAGACCTGTAATTAATGAGATTGAAAGCAGAAAAATAATTGAAACCATCAATAATACCAGGAACTTGTTCTTTGAAAGGGTTAGTAAAATTAACAAACTGTTGGCAAACTTAACAAAAGAAAAGAAAGAGAAGGCACAAATAACTTAATTAAGAAATGATAGTGGTGATATCACAACAAAACCAGATAAAACTAAATTGATAATATAGGAAAAGTGTTAAAAACCATTCTCCAATAAATTTGAGAATCTAAAATTAATGGACAAATTCTTTGAAACTAGTGCTCTATCCAGATTGACACAGAGAGATGTAGGTTTTGAACAGATCTATCACAAAAGAGGAAATTGATTGTATCATAAAAGACTCCCCTATGGAAAAATCCTGGACAAGATGGCTTCAAGCCTGAATTCTACCAAACATTCAGAGATGATCTATCACCAACTGTAATTAAATTATTTTTTAAAAATAGAAAAAGAAGGAACACTTCCAGAGTCATTCAATGAAGCAAGTATAACTCTAATTCCAAAACTAAGCCAAAATATTGCCAGAAAAGAAAACTACAGACCAATATATCTCATGAATATATATTTAAAAATTCTTAACAATATCCTGGCCAATAGAATCCAACCATACATTAAAAAATAATTCATCATGACCAAATGAGATTCACAACAGGTATACAAAATTGCTTCAATATAAATGAAAACAATCAACATAACACATCACATTAACAAAACAAATAACAAGAACCCTTATCCTATCAACTGAGGTAGAGAGATCTTTGACAAAATCCAACCCCCCTTCATTATTAAAACATTCAGAAAAATAAGAATAGAAGGGAATTTACTCAACATTATGAAAAGAATATGTGCAAAACCAAGACCCTATAACATTCTCAATGGAGAAGACTCAGAACTCCTTATGAATAGGAACCATACAACTTTCACCACTCCTATTTAATATCATAGTAGAAGTACATGCTAGGGCAATATGACAAGAGAGGGAAATAAGAGGCATCCAAATTGTCAAAGAGTCAGTAAAATGGTCTCTATATGCAGATGACATGACAGTCTACACAGAAAACCTCAAAGACTCAACAACAACAACAAAACCTGTTAGACCTTAGTTTAGTGGAATGGCTGGATACAAGATCAATATACAAAATTCAGTGGGATAACTCTACAGTAAACAAAGAAATAACCAATAAGGAAACTAGAAAGCCCTATCATTTACAGTGCCAAATACAAGAGATTTTTGTTGTTGTTAAGTATTGTTGAATCTAATACAACCCATAGGAACACTATGAAAAACAGATCTGATCCCTGACCTATCCTGTGCCATCCTAACACTTCCTGACACATAAGAGCACATTGCAACAGTCATATGTCAATCCACCTGGTCGAGGGTCTTCCTGTCCTTTGCAAATTCTCTGCTTTTCTAAGCATCATGTCGCTTGTCAAGGAATATCACCTCTCAGAAACATGGCTAAAGCATGTGGGGTGAGGCCTCATCATCTTTGCCTCCAAAGAACACTCTGCTGCACTCTCTCCCAAACAACCTATTTCTTTGTCCTTTTTACAGTCCATGGGATGTTAAGCACTCTAGCAACATAGTCCAAAGGCATCAATTCCTCTGTCATCCCTATTCATCGTTCAGCACACAGATGCATAGGTAGTGGTCAGAAAGACCAAGACATGAATCAGACACACCTTAATCTTCAAACTGATATTTTTACTCCTCAATAATTTGCAAAGTTCCCTGATTGCAGACTTTCCCAATGTAATACATCTCCTGGTTTCCTGACTGCTAGTACCAAAGATGTTAATTGTGTATCCAAGTAAGATGAAGTTGTTGACAGTCAGAAAATTAAAAGGA
>NW_006400219.1:717090-727603 GCF_000299155.1 Elephantulus edwardii | reverse complement strand
ACCAGGCTGCTCCTTGGAGGCAAGGATTCTGGGGCTTCATCTGACATACTTTGGACATGTTGTAAGGAGGGACAGGTCCTTGGAGAGGGACATCATTCTTGCGAGGGTGGAGTGATGGTGCAAGAGGGGAAGACCCTCTATGAGGTGGATTGATTCAGTGACTGGAGTAATCAGGATGGCTGTGTCAGAGGCCGTGCGATTGGTCCAGGAAAGAGCAGGGTTTAGGGCTGTTGTACATAGGTTCGCTATGAGTTGCGAGCAACTTGATGGCACATAACAACAACAACAACAACCATGATGTTGCCTAATGGTTCCGTTTTAAGAGTCTTTGTTTTCTTGACATTGAGATGCAATCTATATTGAAGGATATTTTATTTGACCTTCTGCAACAAGCATTTCAAGTTCTCCCCACTTTCATCAAACAAGGTTGTGTCTTCTGCAGGTTATTGACTCTCCCTCCCATCCTGTTGGTACATTTCTCTTCATAGAGTCCAGATTCTCAAAAAAATTTGCTCAGCATTCAGATTGAATAGGTATGGAAAAAGAATATAACCCTTCTTAATTTTAAGCCATGTATTGTTCCCTTGCCCTATTCACATAACAGCCTCCTGATCTAGGTATAGGTTTCACATGAGTAAAATTAACTGCTTTGGCATTCCCATTCTTCTGTATGTTAGAAATAGCTTTTGAGAAACTTGGAATACAGATAATTAGAGACAGAAAAGATTTTTTCAAAGAAAACTACAAAACACTACTGTGAGAAACAATAAGAGAACTTAATCAATGGAAAAATGTTCTCTTTTCATGCAACGTAGTGAAAATGACAGTCCTACCAAAAGGAATCTACATGTTAACACAATCTAAATACAGAGAGCAAATTCATTTTTCTCTGAGATAGAAGAAGGAATTGGCAAGTTTATTTGGAGAGGAAAGAAACCCTGAATAAGCAAAGCACTTTTGAGAAACAAAAATTAAGTGGGAGGAATAAGCATTCTTTGACCTCAAAACCTGCTACACAGCTGTAATAACAAAAACAACACAGTACTGGTAGAATCACAGACACACGGACTGATGGAATAGAATTGAGAAGCCAGATATTAGCTCATCTACCAACAAGAGCCTTGTAGGAGATTGTTCAGTTTTGTTTGACCTCTTCAGTAGGATTAAATTGAGCTAATACCAATAACAAATTGCCACTTTACTACTACCAAGAAGAGCCAGATAGAAAACATGTCTTTTGAACCTGAAATCTCTGAACTACGAATCTCTTAGACTCATGATAGAGAGAGCTGTATCATTACAGATAACACTGGATGACTGCAGCATAGTCTTAGCAGACTAAACTTACTGCCTAGCAAGTGTGAAAAGTGAGTGTATGAAAGTAGGAACCACAAGACCCAAAACTTTGTGTTAACAATGCAACTCACTGGGGCCTCTATGTGGTAAAAACAGTAGCATGCAAAGCTATTAACTGGAAGACTGAAGGTTTGGATCCACCAAGACATGTTTTAGGAAAGCGTGGCAGTCTGCAGCTGAAACATTTCTTATTCTATGCCAGTGAATGACTCTGAAGTATGTCTTGGAGGCAAGGATGGTGAAGCCTCATCTCACACACTTTCAGCACCTTATTAGGAGGGGCGAATCATTGGAGAAGGACATCAAATTTGGAAATGTGCAGTGTCAGCAAAAGAGAAGATACAGGTGAACTGAAACAGTGACTGCAACAATGAACTTTGTCCTACCATGCACTGAGTTGTACTAGAGTCAATGACAACAACATAGCAACCAAAGGAGCAACCAAAGAAAAACGTGTTTTTCTTGCTTCATCCTCATGACCTCTGACATGAACAACATTAATATTGCAGCAACTGTGTCAATCCATGTTTTTGAGAGTACTCTGTTTCTGTTCATCCTCTGACTTTTCAGCATAACGTCTTTTCTCTGACCATGTCTGACAACTTGGCCACAGTATATAAGACAAAGTTTAACTATCCTTTCCTCTAAGGAGCACCCTGGTGACTGTACTTCTGAGACAAATGTAGGCTTTCTCGTTCATCTTGTTTTCATTTGTTTGTTGTTGTACTGGAGCATGATATATTCAATATTCTTCACAGACACCAAAATTCAAAGGCATCAATTTTTCTTTAGTCTTCTCCAAGGACTAGTCTCTCTCGGTTACATAATTAATGTTTGTAATATGAACTCTCACCATCTTTGACTCTTTAGTAATATTCTAGCTCTGCTTGTCCTAGGAGAGAATAGTTTATTTTTCTGACGATCCACAATAAATTAAATATTCATAACTAATGCTACAATCCAGGTGCATCAATTATTCTTTGTTCTTCTTTAATTAATTTTTCTGTTTTTATGTGCATATTTTGTTACTGTTATGTGCATATGAGGTAATTTAAAGTATCATGCAGCTTCAAGTAGATGTACGGTAGGAAACGTTTTTTAAATTATATTCAGCAAAGCTTTACTTATATGTGACATTAATTACATTATTCAATAACTTCAACATACTATTGGATCAGATTATTTTCCCCTTAAAGGAGCACAAATATGAATCTCATTCAGTGAGTTGACCAGGTGGCAGTTTATCAAGTTTCTTGAACCTAGATAAGCGAGTACTTCCAGCACTGCATTTGTTTATTGAAGTATTTCAAATAGAATACAGTCATTTCCTAGAACTTTCTTTTTCACCAATGCCTTCAGTGCAGTGCACACTTCTTCAACACTATGGGATCTTGGGTCATATGCTCACTCCTGAAGTGGTTGGAAGTTGTCCAATTCTTTTTGGTATAGTGATTGTGTATTCCTTCCATGCTCTTTTGATGCTCCTTGTGTGGTTCACTCTCTTGGTGATATAATCAACCCTTCAATATTGCAACCCAAAGCTGGATTTTTCCTTCAGTTCTTTCAAATTGAGAAATGCAGAGAGCGTTCTCCTTTTGAAGACAAAGCAACATCTTTGTTCAGCTCTTTGATATTATCTTTTTCTATTCCCTGTAACTTCTCTATACTTAAAAGAAAATGCCAGAGTCTTTCCTGACATGCATTTTGGATTTTTATTTCTTCCTGATTCTAAATTTTGTTTTCCATTTAAAGGTTGTTTCGTTGTTTTTTCCTAGTCAAATTACTATTAAAATAGGAGAATAAACTTGTTAAACATGTTTTAATCATAGAACTAGTTTTCCCTCATTCTGTTCTAACAGTTGCTTCTTGGTCTATGTGTAGGTTTCATATAAGCATAATTGTTCTAGGATTCCTTTCCATTTAATATGAACCATAATATGTTACTATCTACACAAATGACTTCGCATAATTAATAAAACACAAGTAACTATCTTTATAGAATTATCTTATCTCAGCTAAGATCCACCTGAAATCAGCAATATCCTTTTACCATGGCATCCTTGAATCCAGCCTGAATTTCTGGAAATTCCTTGTCACTGTACTATCTCAGATGTTTTTGGACAATCATCAGCAATATTTTCCTTGCATGTGATATTAATGTTACTGTTTTATAATCTTTAAAAATATGTTCTTCTGAGTTGTGTGTTTACTATATACATATGCTGTTGTTGTTATGTGCCATCGAGTCACCTGAGACCCTGTGTACAACAGCCCTAAACTCTGCTCTATCCCATGCCCATCTTATTGTCTCTGACACACCTATTCCCATTACCCCTGTGACTGAATCAATCCATCTCATAGAGGATCTTCCTCTCCCGCTTTGTTCCTCCACCATCCCAAGTACGACATCCCTCTCCAAGGACGGTCCCTCCTTGCAATATGTCCAAAGTATATTAGATGAAGCTTCAGAATCCTTGCCTCCAAGGAGCAGCCTGGTTTCATCCTTTATAGAAAGAACCTATAGGTTAATATTTACTATAAATGATAATATAAGATACTGTATGAGATATATATATAAAAGAATGTTTGATATATGTATCTTTTGTACACCTCTCCATGTCTTCCCCTTCTTTAGTGACATTTTGCTGATCACCCTCTTATTTTTTGTTGTCTTTTCCTTCACTGAACATAGCTTTTTAAAATCGTGGGTCATAAAATTTGCACCCTTTTGTAACTACCTTAATTCAGTGTAATGTCCTTCAGATTAATTAGTGGTCTGTGTTACTTTGAAAATTTATTATTCTTTAATGAGGCGTAGTTTTCAGACTCAACTTGAATTTGTATATTAAGAATTGACATTTATTCATTGTTGACCCCTGACAGTATTCTAGCCAATGAGCTTCATAGATGTCAATTTGATGTCTATGTAATAAAGTTAACATCTATGATCATGTTATTGAAAAAGGTATTTACAATGAAATATGTCACTGTTAATAGAAAAATCATCATGAGATGTTTAGGAACTATTTATATTTTCCAAATATTAATCCTTTCTTGTTTCTGGTTTTTGCAATCCAATCACTAGTAATTACTTAGCATCTTGGCTTAATCAGCTTCAGGTTGCAGATAATACTAAAGCTAAAACAATTACAGTTTAGCTTATGATAATGTTTCGTGACCCTTCACCATGTTCCTTAAAAGAAGACTACTTCATCATTCTTCTCTAGAGTTACTAGTGAGTTTAAACTGCTAATCTTTTGGAGAGCAGTCAAATATTTAACCAAGCTACCAAGATTCCTTCAGATTGTAGAAATTTGTAAATATGTTCAATCTTTTTACCTTTGGCATTAATAATTGGTTTACAAATTTTAATAGTAGTAGTATTTCTTGTTCTTCCGTATAGATATTTGGGTATTGTCCTATCACATTACTGTACTTCAGGATAGGTCTTGAAGCAGTCTTTGAAATAATGACGCTGTATCATGTCTCTTTAGTTCATCATTTCTAACATAGTTGTTGTTGTTGTTGTGTGCCTTTAAATAATCTGCAACCCATACCAACACTATAAGCTATGGATCTGAACCCTACTATATCTTGTGCCATCTTCATCATCTCCAATACACTTGAGCCTATTGTGACAGTCACTGTGTTAAACCACCTTGTTGAGGGTCTTCCTCTCATGATTCAGTGCCTTTATGTTGTGCTGTTGGAGAAAAGTACATAATATCTCCTGGACTGCCAAAAGAATAAACATCTTGACTTAGTAAGTAATTTTATTGTCTTACTGAAAATGTCCATTTAAGCTGACTTATGCCTAAGGTATTGATTTTTATTAAGTCTGTCATTTTGACAACTTCCAAGTTTCCTAGATGCTGCTTTTGTATATTTCTACATCCTTTTACAAATGGGGGTTTGCAGTTATTCTCATTTTTAAATTCACCCATGTCCCTACAATACCATCCATGACAGTAAGGGTAACTCTACTTTGATGAGGTAGAACTTCCCCACTCATACTTTTAATGTTTCTATACTGTTGTTACTGTGGTTAGGTGCTCTTGAGTCAAGTACAAGTCATACAGACCCTATGAACAACAGATCTGAACTCTTCCCTATCCAGTGTCATCCTTACCTACCTGAGCCCATTGCTGTAAGTCACTGTGTCAATCCATCTGTCTGGGGCTCTTCTATGAGTCTCATTTTCTGGAAGTGTAGCATAATATTTTGCTGCTATTTATAATGTTTTTACTAGCCAACAATTTTCCAGGTAGTTTTTTATGTCTTTCTTTGAATTCTCTCTTAGTCTCAAAGTGTCTCTGAATCGAATCTCCCTGGAAGATTTTGCTGGGATTTTCAATGCCATTGATACAGCTTCCACTATCTCAGCAACACGCTGCTACCACAGTAGGACAAAGTGACATGTAAGTGTTGAAGCAATGTACTTGATACAAGTGATATCTCATAGTAAAAATATAAAAAAGTAAAGTCAAATTCAGTAATGTTGAATCAAGTCTGCCTCACAACAAGCTCCTAAGGAAGCTCTGGTGGTCTATTGTTAAGGAGTTGAGCTACCATCCTAAAGGTAGATATTTTCAATCCACCAGCTAATCAGAGAGAAAAAGAAAAGCATTCTCCTCTTGTTTGGTTTATAGCCTCTGATAACTTACTAGAGGGTCAGTCATAAGTTGTTCATACTCACTGACATATAACTACAACAATAGTAGCACTGTAAAGTAGAATAGCACTATAAGGTTCAAGAAGATTAATTGTATGAAAACAAACTACTGTATCTTTCTATATCAGAATGTTTGAAGAGCCAGACTTTTATTTCACAGTTAAGAACTTTGATCATCTCACCACCAGGGATCCTAGTAAGAATGTTATAAAGAGACAATTTTTTTGAAGTCATGAATATATAACTTCTGTCAGGACTTTTTTCCAAATATTAATTAAGGCTTGTTATGAAATGCAAGTATACAAAATGATAAAAAACTACGCTGATGGGGGAAAAAAAAAAAAGAAAAACCAGAGATACTTACCAGTACATACCAAAATAACCTGTTTTTGTTTGACTTCCTTCTTGGGAGAGTTACATAACTTTTTAATTTTGATGAATTTTAAGTGGAAATAGGGTACTTCTTAGAGCTAAGAATGGTGATATTTCACCTCACATACATTGAGCACATTAACAGGAGGTTTGAAAAAGATGTCTTTGGAAAAGACATTATACTTGGAAAAGGAGAGATCAGAGAAATAGAAAGTCTTCCAGGCACAATGGATTGTAGTGACTACATAGTGACACAATAATGGGCTTGAGCTTGCCAGAGATTGTAAGAGTGTTGCAAGATAGGGCAAGGTTTTGGTCTATTTTTCACAAAATTGCTATGAATCAGAGTTGAATCCATAGCACCTAACCAAACAAATTTAACTGGAGGAGGGACAAAAAACCAACACTACACTAATGTGTATTATAACAGACAGACAAGTGCTGTACCACTTAGAACAACATTCTGTCTATACATGATCAATAGCAGACCAGACCAATTTTTAAATACCAAGGCCCACTTAACAGGTCCTGTTTGCCAAAACAGAGGTTTCCTACCCAAGCTGATTGTAAATGAGATCAGATACAGAGATCAGAAATCAGCTTACACTTGATTGCTAACACAATTTAGAAATGTTCAAACCGTTTACTCTGGTTTTCAAGTAAATCACACTTACCCACCAGGATCCAACTTTACCAAGGTAAAGGCTCAATTGCAGGCAGGACCAGACCAAATTTAGGCCTTGTGTCACAATATAGAAATATAGGAAATGTTTTGAATGACCAGAAAGCATCAAAAGAAGAAGGGAATACACAGAGTAACTGTAGAGGAAAGAATTGATTGACACTGAAAAGTTCCAGGAAGTGCCATATGAACAGGAGCCAATAGTAATGAAAGAGGAAGTAGAAGCTTCATTGAAGACATTGTAACCCAGAAATCGATGGGATACCAATTGTCTTGTTTCAATTAACAGATGCAGCCTTGGATGCACTCACCAGCTTGTGACAGGACATTTGCAGGATGGCTATGCCAGGAAATTTTGGGGATGGCTATCTGGTCAATGGACTGGAAGAGGTCGATATTTGTTCCCACTCCCAAGAAGGGTGATCCAACTGAATGTGAAAATTATTGAACAACATCATTGATATCACATGCTAGCAAAATATTGCTGAAGATAATCCAAAAATGGCTGGAAAGGTACATAGATAGGGAATTGCCAGATGTTCAAGGAGGATTTAGAAGAGGCCATGTCACCAGGGATATTATTGCTGATGTCAGATGGATCCTGGCTGAAAGTATAACGGGTGCTAGAAGAATGTCTATTTGTGCTTTATTGACTCTGCAAAGAAGTTTGACTGTGTGGATCATGACAAGTTTTGGCTGACATTTAAAAGAATGGGAATCCCAGAGCACTTGATTGTGATTGTGCGAAATCTATACCTGGAGGAGAAGGCTGTAGTGTGAACGAAGCAGGGGAATACTGCATGGTTTGGAATTGGGAAGTGAGTGTGTCAGGGATGTATTCTATCTACATACCTGTTCAATCTATATGCTGAGCAAGTTATCCAAGAAGCTGGACTCTATGAAGAGAATGGTGGCATGAGGAGTGGAGGAAGACTCATCAATAACCTGCATTACGTAGATAACACCACTTTACATGCTGAAAGTGATGAGGATTTGAAGCACATGCTGCAGAAGGTCAAGGAATGCAGCCTTCTGCCTGGATTGTGTCTCAATGTCAAGAAAACAAAGATTTGTACCACTTGTTCAATAGGCAGTGTCATGATGAATGAAGAGGAGATTGAAACCGTCAACAGCTTCTTCTTGCTTGGATCCACAATTAACACCCATGGTATGGGCAGTCAGAAAATAAGGAGGCACACTGCAATGGAAAAATCTGCAGTTACTGAGAAGTAGTGATGTCAGTTTGAGGACTAAGGTGTGTCTGATTCAGGCCATGGTCATTCCAATTACTACTAGCTATGCATCTGAGACATGGACAATAAGTAAGGATGACAGAAAAAGAATTGATGCCTTTGAGCTGTGGTGTTGGAAAAGAGCACTGAACAGTCCATGGACAGCCAAGAAAACAAATAGATACGTCTTGGAGAGGGTGCGGCTAGAGTATTCTTTGAAGGCAAGAACAATGAGATTTCACCTCACTTACTTTGGACATATTGCAAGGAGATGCTATTTCTTGGAGAGGGACATGATGTTGGGAAGGGTAGAGGGTCAGCGCATGAGATGAAGACCCCAATGAGATGGATTGATACAGTAACTAGGGCAATGGGGTTAGGTGTTTCAGAGTCAGTGAGACTGGCTCAGGACAGGGCAGGCTTTAGGAACTATTGTACGTAGGGTCACTATGAGTCACAGGTCAGTTGACAGCATATAATAATAATAATAATAAAAATAACATATAATTTTATAAAATCCACATTTTCTAAAAAACTTTCCATTGATTTTCAGCATGCCCTCCATTGCTAATAATACAGAACAACAAAATTCAAAGTAGAAAAATAATTCCACTATGAAAGTGTTAATATGAGCATGGCTACACGAATCAGAATACTTAATACGTCAATTTCTCTAAAGTGAACATGGTTACCGCTGTGTATCTTTTACTATTGGCCAATTGAGTAAATTAGTTTGTTGTTTTTGTTCATTAAAAAATATTACAATAAAACATGAAATGGCTTTTTTCTTGATATATTACCTTCTAGATATTACTGAGAATGCCATTATCTGTGAAACTGGGAAGCAGAAGGTAAGCTTTGCTGTTGTTGTTAGGTGACTTTTCATCAACTCCAACTAATAGTGTACCCACACAGAACAAAAGAAATCCCTGTCTGAGTCAGTGCCATGCTCACAAGCACTGTCATGCTTAAGACTCATTCTAGACTCAACACTGTATCAATCATTCACTAGAATCTTCCCTTATTCCACTGACCCCATAATTTTTCAAACATCACTTCTTTCCCAAAGACTATCTCATCCTGATAGCATGCCCAAAGTATGTGAGAAAAAGTCATTATTCCTGATCATTCCTGATTTCCATTATTCTGGCTGCAGTTCTTGCAAGACTGATTTGTTTTTTCTTTTGGCAGTCCATGGCATTAATAATGAATGATAAGACCAAAAAGAAACTGAAGTATTTAAATTGAGTAGGTGGGAATGATATTTTTTTTTTCTTCTTTCTTTTTTCTCTCTTCGGAGGGGGAAGCGAGCTGGTGGGGAGGGGTGGGAAGGGAGAAAATTGCGGCAATGAATGAATGGAAATCCAAAACCTCTGTGAAAAAAATATCATTCCCACCTACTCAATTTAAATACTTCAGTTTCTTTTTGGTCTTAACATTCATTGTCCAGCTTTCAAATGCGTATAAAAAAATTAAAAGTACTTGATTGCTGTTGTTGTGTACCATCCAGCCAGACTCATAACTAATCCTCCAGCAGGTTTTCAGAGCCATAAATCCCATGGGAGGAGACTGACCAATTCTTTTGGTTACAATATAAGGTAAACGTCAGTTTCCGCAGAAGTAAGCAAGAATGCCTGTTGAATAAATTAATTTTTTTAAATCCATAAGGTTTTGTATCACACTTTCTTAGGACACTTGAGGGAAACTATGAAATAGATTAAACTTCATAGAACTCTCTTTTAAAAATCCATATTGGGAACTGTACACCCAAAACTCCTTATTGGACCATGATCTATATACACATATCTCTATTTTATAAGGAAGAAAAATTTCCTCACTTATTTAAAAAAACCCCATTATAACCCCTGCAAAAACAGTTCAAGTCCTGAAGCATGAAATTTGATTGCTAACTCATCTGCTCTCATTGCTCCCTACACAGTATCATGATGATGTATTCTTGAATTTTAGTGAGAGATTTATTTCCACTACAGATTAAAAACCAGTCATTCTCTTCAGAAACACATTTTCTACTACTCGTTTAGATTAGACAGAACTTTGATAACAGCATCTAATGTTTTTACATCTATGTACAACTTTGTTTATGCATTTGGAAACCAGTAATGTCACAGTGGTATCTCTGGCACTTATAAAACTCCACAAAATACAGAGCTATTTGTAGAAATCTGCAGTGTATATATA
>NW_006400219.1:712147-716990 GCF_000299155.1 Elephantulus edwardii | reverse complement strand
CCACATCAGTAGGTCAATTTCAACCCCAGACAGAGAAATCAAAGACTAGATATATAAATAAAAATGTGCATGTTTTAAGCTAAAACTAGCTTCCATACATTTTTCACTAAAAAATAATCTTTTTCGCCCAAAATATAAGAATAGAAACCATTGTCAATGGTGCACATGCCCAAAATATTAAATCTCCCTGAATTTATGATAGAATTTTTTCCTGTATTTATGCCAAAAGGTCTTTGTTTTTCACAGTTCTTATAGTTAACAAATTAAATTGGCAGAAATTCAAAAGAGAATTTTCTTGACACCTAATTTTAAATCACTGGAATGAATATTCTAGTGACCCAGTCATACACCATAGTAATTTTGCCTGGAAGAAAGCAATTGATCACATCTACTTCAGTGAAGCGTCTATAGCTGTAAAATCATTGTGGTTGGGAATGGGCCACAAGGTCAAACAGTGCTTAGAATGCATGCAGCATAAGAAGAAAGTGCAAGAAGAAAAACTGGGATTACATTATCCGAATATACTTTTGTCTGCAGTTAATTCCATGTGCACAATTTAAGTAATAAATAGCACAATTTATTTGTCATTTCATCCAAGTGTAAATTATTGGCTCTAGTCATCAACTCAGTATTGTACTTTTCACTATATATAATCCATCCCAATATTAAACATAGACTTTTTATAATGAATAAAGTAGAGATAAACTTTATTAAAATTAAAAATAGCAGGCTTATTCTAACAATAAATCAACTCATGTAGATATTTTATCTAGCAATTACATGAAGTTTAAAGATTCATCAATTTCAATTCAAGTGTTTCAGAGAATAAAACACAAACAACAATATTTGAAGGACAGGTGAACTTCCCATTATTTATACAAACGTGTTCAATTATTAAGAAGAACAAATTTAATTCTAAAGCTGATAGTTCATTTGAAAACAGAAAAAGTATATTCAGGTAATTATATACTTGACTAATTTTGAGAATTTTGAAGAAATAAAAGATATGTGTATATATATAGATAGATGATACAGATATGGAGGTAGAGAGAGATAGATAGATATAGAGATATGATCAAAAGATATAGATGATATAGATTAGACATAGAGATACAGATAGATTTAGATAGATACTGAGATAGAAAAGATAGATGAGATAGAGATAGAGATAGAGATAGATAGAGATAGAGAGATAGACATAGAGATAGAGGTATAGATACAGATACAAATACAGATATAGATACAGACATACATATATAAACTCCTTTAAAGTCGCAGGTGACTCAATGGCACATAACAACCACAACAACAAAGTACCTTTGGATTTTTTATTTGTGTTCGTACTATCATTCATATGCATTGTATTTTATCCCTGTTCATTGTGTTTTATGCTGTTGTTGTTAAGTGTCCTCAATTACAACTTAAAAGGATCCTACTGCATACAACAGATCTAAATCATATCCTATCCTTTGACCTTCTTATCTCTGACATATTTGACCTCATTACTGCCACCACTGTGTCGATCCATCTCATTAAGAATTTTCTCCTCTTTCACTGACCCTCCATGTTTTCAAGCATGCTGTCTTTTTTTCCAAGAAATAACCTTTCCTATCAATATGCCTGAATTATGTGTGATAAAGCTTCACCATTCTTGCCTCCAAGGACTTGTACTTTCTCTAAGACGTAACTATTCGTTCTTCTGGGAGTCCGCCTATTGGACACTCAGCACTCTTCTCCAACACAACTCAAAGACAACAATCTTTCTTCTGTCATTCATCTTCATTGTCTCTCAGATGCATAGCAGGTGACTGAGGAGACCACAACTTAGATCAGGCATACCTAGTATTTAAGCTGGTGTCATTAGTCTTCAATTCTTTGAAGAAGTCCCCAACAGCAAATTTCCTGACAGTGCAACACATCTTTTAATTTTTTAAATTGATTCTTATTGATGATGTTAATTGTGGGTCCAAGTACAATAAAATCATTGACAACTTCAATCTTTTCTCCATGTATCGTGATGTTGTCTTGTTTTCTTTTATGTTGATATGTAATCCATATTGAAGGCTGTAGTTTTATATCTTCCATAACAGGTGCTTCATTCACATCCTTATTACTTTCAGGAAGCAAGAGTGTATCTTCTTCATAACAAAAGTTGTTGACAAATCTTCCTCCAATCCTGTATTTTATATAATCATTCACGTATTTTTTATATACTCAATTACTATTGACTATTGCCTTTTATCTCCCTCTCTCATCAAATCTCTGTTGTGTCTTTTCAATCCTTTCAGCCCCTCTTCATCTATCCACTAATCTCTGCTGCTCTGATGATTGTTTTTAAATTTTATTTTATTAATTTTAATGACCATTTACAGAGATTTTGGATTTCCATTCATTCACTGTTGCACTTTTCTCCCTGCCCAGTCCTCTCCCCACCCCAAGTTTGCTCTTCTCTTTGAAAAGTTTTAGTTTTTTGTTTGTTTTTTTCTCTGTCCCTTCTTTCATTTTCCCTTCTCCCCTTCCCCTTTGGAACAGTTATAAATAACCTGTTCTTACGTGCCAACTGCAATAGCCATATAATCCTTATGTCATTAATTCCCAAGCTGATTCTCCCTTGTTCTGAACCTTTACAGTGTTCATTGACTGAGAGGATCCTAGAGAATATAATTATCCTAATATAAAACTTATACCTAGGCCAAGCAGCTGTTGTCCAAATACACAAGGAAACACTGACTGCATGGTTTAAAATGAGGGAAAGTGTACATCAAGATTGTATCCTTTCTCTGTACCTACTTAGTTTGTATGCTGAGCAAATAATTTAAGAATCAGGGATTTATGAAGAAGAATGTTGCATCAGGACTGGAGGAAGACTCATCAACAACTGCCACTATGCACATGACACAACTTTACTTGCTGAAAGTGAGGAGACATGAAGCACTTGCTTCAGAAGTTCAAAGACTATACATCAAGAGCACAAACATACTAATTAGTGTGTCAATAAGCAACATCATTATAGATGGGGAAAGGTTGATATTGTCAACCATTATCTTAGTTAGCACCCTCAATTAGCACCCTCAGCATCAGCAGTCAAGAAATCAACATACAGGTTGTGTTGGCAAAGTCTGTTGTTAGAGACCTCACTAGGTAGTAAGGAGCAGTGATGTCAGTTTAAAGACTTAGGTGCACCTTATTAGGGCCATGGCCTTTTCAATAACTAGCCAGCTAAGGATGATAAAGAAGAATTGATGTCTTTAATACGTTGTCTTGGAGAAGAGAACTGGACATATCTTGGGTTACCAAAAGAACTAACATATATGTATTGGGAAAAGTACAACCAGAGTGCCTTTTAGAGGTAAGGAAGGCAAATCTTCATCACAATGTATTCTGGACATATTGGGAAAGGCTTTTCCTTCGAAAGACACATCATACTTTGAAAGGAGGAAGGTCAGTTAAAGAGACCCTTAACATGCCCTTAATAGTGCCTGCAATATAGGTCTAAATTACCTCATAAATAATGAAAATAGTGCAGGATAAGTCAATTTTAAATGTATTGTTCATAAAAAAGCTATACATTGTACTCCACATCGTTGTTGTTGCTATTGTTTTTGTCAGGTGCAGTCGAGTTGCCTGTGACTCATAGCGACCCTATGTAAAATTGCCCTACACCCTGCTCTAACTTGTGTCAACTTTGTTGTCTCTGATGCACCTACCATGATTACCCCAGTCACTGAATCAATCCACCTTATACAGGGTCTTCCTCTACTGTGCTGTCCCTCCATCCCCCAGGCATGATGTCCTTCTCTAAGGACTGGTCCCTACTTGCAACATGTCCAAAGTATGTCAGACAGAACTTCAGAATCCTTGCCTCCAAGGATCAGCCTGGTTTAACCCTGTCCAGGATGAATCTGTTTATTTTCTTAGCAGTCAATGGTACATTCAAGACTCTTCTCCAACACCACAGGTCAAAGGCATCAATTCTCCTTCTATCACCCCAAGTCATTGTCCTGTACTCTGACACATAGCAAGTGATTGCAAAGACCATGGCCTGTGACAGGTTCCCCTTAGTCTTCAGAGTGACACCATTGCTCTTTAGTACTTTGGAGAGGTCCCTAACAGCCGACTTACCGATCATAATATGTCTTTTAATTTCCTGGCTGCTAGTGTCAAGAGTGTTGACTGGGTAGCCAAGCAAACTAAAGCTATTAACAATCCTGATGCTGTCAACAGCCCAGTGGTGAGAATTATTGTCTTCTTGATATTGAGCCTTAATCCATATTGAAGGCTGCAGTTCTTGACCTTTTGTAGCAAGCACTTCAGGTCCTCCTCAGTTTCAGTGACTAGGGTTGTGTCATCAGCATAACACAAATTGTTGATGAATCTACTTCCAAACCTGATGCCACACTTCTCCTCAGACAGTCCAGCCTCCCAGGTAATCTGTTCTGCACATAGGTTGAAAAGACATGGATTGGACACATTCCTGGTGTACACACTTCCCAATTTTGAACATGCAGTGTTTCTTTGCTCTGTTCTGACAACTGCCTCCAGTTCAAAGTATAGGTTTTGCATTAGCACGAACAAGTGTTCTGGGATTTCCATTCTTAGAGTCAGCCATGGTTTGTTGTGATCCACACAGTCAAATGCCTTTGCAAACACTTGTTGTTTGTTGTTGTTGTTGTTGTTATGTGCCATCGAGTCGCTTGCGCTCATAGCAGCCCTATGCACTACAGCCCTAAAGTCTGCTCTGTCCTGTGCCAATCACACCATCTCGAATATACCCAACCCGATTAACCCAGTCACTGAATCAATCCATCTCATAGAGGGCCTTCCCCTCCTGCGCTGTCCCTCC
>NW_006400219.1:709571-710782 GCF_000299155.1 Elephantulus edwardii | reverse complement strand
TTATCCAAAAACGTTTGGAACAATATGTCAACAGAGAATTGCCAGATGTGCAGGCTGGACTGATTAGAGGTCATGGTACTAGGAATATCATAGCTAATGTTGTTAGATGGATCTTGGCAGAAAGCAGAGAATACCAGAAGAATGTCTATCTGTGCTTCATTGACTATGAAAAGGCTTTTGACTGTGTGGATCACAAGCTATGGCTGATTCTGAGAAGAATGGGAATCCCAGAACATTTGACTATGCTAATGCAATCAACACTCTTGGTACCAGCAGCCAGGAAATTAAAAGACGTATTGCGATGGGAAAGTCTATTGTTAGGGACCTCTCTAAAGTACTCAAGAGCAACGGTGTATCTCTGGAGACTAAGCTGCATCTGGTACAGGCCATGGTCTTTGCAATCACTTGTTATGTGTCAGAGAGCTGGACAATGACCAGGGAGGACAGAAAGACAATTGATGCTTTTGAGCTTTGGTGTTGGAAAAGAGTGCCGAGGGTGCCATGGACTGCTAAGAAAACAAGCAGATTCATCCAGGAGAGGGTTAAACCAGGCTGCTTCTTGGAGGCAAGGATTCTGAGACTTCTTCTGACATACTTTGGTCATGTTGTAAGGAGAGATCCATCGTTGGAGAGGGACATCATGCTAGCGAGGGTAAAGGGAAGGTGCAGGAGGGGAAGGCCTTCTGGGAGATGGATTGATTTGGTGACTGGGGCAATCGGGATGAGTGTGTCAGAGACAGTGAGATTGGCACAGGACAGAGTAGAGTTTAGGGCTTTTGTACATAGGGTTGCTATGAGTCGCAAGCGACTCAACAGCACATAAAAACAACAACAATGTGAAACTTGTACTTTGATCAAGAGGCAGTCGTCAGAACAGAGTAAGGAGACACTGGATGGTTCAAAATCAAGAAAGAGGTACGTCCGGGTTGTATTTTGTCTCCATATCTTTTCAATCTGTATGCAGAACAGATCATCCGAGATGCTGGGTTGTAGGAGGAGGAATGTGGCATCAGGATTGGTGAAAGAATCATCAACAACTCGCGTTATGCAGATGACACAATGCTGCTTGACGAAACTGAGGAGGACCTGAAGCGCTTGCTGCAGAAGGTCAAGGACTTCAGTCTTCAATATGGATTGAAGCTCAACATCAATAAAACAAAGATTCTCACCACTGGGCTAATTGGCAGCATCAGTATGGATGGTGAAGAGAC
>NW_006400219.1:704072-709341 GCF_000299155.1 Elephantulus edwardii | reverse complement strand
CTTGGAGTCAAGGATTCTGAAGCTTCATCTGACATACTTTGGGCATGTTGCAAGGAGGGACTGGTCCTTGGAGAGGGACATCATGTTTGGGAGAGTGGAGCAGTGGCGCAGAAGAGAAAGACCCTCGATGAGATGGATCGATTCTGTCAGTGGAGTGGTGGGAATGAATGTGTTTGAGACGGCGAAGTTGGCACAGGATAGAATTGCATTTGGGCCTCTTGTACATAGGATTGCTATGAGTCACAAGCAACTCGATGGCACATAACAACAGCAACAACCTAAAACAGCAGGAGAGATGATTTATTTTGCACATTACACTCATGCACAACTAAGCGGAGTTCATCCAGAATATTATAAGTTCAGGTCAAAAAATCAAATAGGGTTTGATTTCAAAGGAGGAAGGACAGCGTCTCTGAGGTGTTCATGACGATTGAATGTAAAACAGTTCTAGATCCCGCGAGTCAAAGTTCTAGACAGGAGCTTACAGTGAAATTTGTATCAGTTTCCTCAGCCTGTGGCATTCTCTATTCCTGTAACTGTGGAGTCACCAGGTGCATACACTAATGTATATTTGGATTTCTGGCTCATCTTTCTTCTTTCATGCTTCAGCTTGTGCATTCACCTTTTTCTCCACTTGACCCTCATGGTTTGGTTTGGAGGTTTAGAACAAGAAGGAACTAAAATTAAAAAAGCTTTAATTAGATTTTTTTATTGGTGCTATTGCAGGAGTGGCATCGACTGCCTAAACAACTTGCCTCTGGAAACTCTATGTTCTTTGATAAATGTCAATAGTTGTAGAGGGGCTTCAGGCCTTTTCTTCATAGGGTCACTATGAGTCATGTTCGACTTGTAGGCAATCAACAACAACAACAACAACCTTACAAATGTAATAGTTACAAATATATTTGTATTTATGGAAAGATTATACAAGTGGGAAAAAATGTAGGTACTGCTGGGGAAGGGTGTTGTCTACTTTATGAGAACTATAGACAGTGAATGGAGAAGGAGAAGAACACAGGCCTGTTAAATTAAAATTGGAACTGTCCATATTAATTATGTATTATAAATAAAAAAATCTATTCTTATAGCATCAGGATGGATGGCGAAGAGACTGAGATTGTTCACAGGTTCAGTTTGCTCGGCTCCACGGTCAACACTCTTGGCACTAGCCGCCAGGAAATAAAAAAATGTAGTGGGATGGGAAAGTCTGCTGTTAGGGACCTCTCTAATGTACTCAAGAGCAACAGTGTCTCTCTAAAGACTAAGGTGCACCTGATACAGGCCATGATCTTTGCAATCACTTGTTATGCATCAGAGAGTTGGACAGTGACTAGGGAGGATAAAAGGAGAATTGATGCCTTTGAGCTGTGGTGCTGGAGAAGAGTATTGAGAGTACCATGGACTGCCAAGAAAATGAACAGATTCATCCTGGAGATGGTTAAACCAGGCTACTCCTTGGAGGCAAGGATTCTGGGGCTTCGTCTGACATACTTTGGGCATGTTGCAAGGAAGGACCAGTCCTTGGAGAGGGACATCATGCTTGGGAGGGTGGAAGGATGGCACAAGAGGGGGAGACCCTCTATGAGATGGATTGGTTCAGTGACTGGGGTAATTGGGATGGGTGTGTCAGAGGCAATGTGATTGGCACAGGATAGAGCAGAGTTTAGGGCTGTTGTACATAGGGTCACTGTGAGTCGCAAACAACTCGACGGCATATAACAACAACAACAACAACATTAACAATTCACATTAAAATATCTATATAAAAGAATGGTCGGGAGCTCTGGTGGCATAGTGGCAAGGAACTGCAACTATAATCCCAGAGGCACACGGTTCTAATCCACCAGATGCTCTGCCGGGGAAGGAGGGACAATCTCCTCCTGTACCAGTCAGATCTGATTTGACGGTACACTCACAGACACACAAAATAATAATTAAAAAAAAAAAAAAGAATGGTCAAAGACTGAAGGTCAGGAACATGCATGGTGTCAATTGTTTCCATTTCTATTTAAATGTGTAATAGACTTTCTTTTCACAATTAAGACAAAATATCTATATGAAATTATAATAATGAAAAAATTGCAAGAAATAGAATCCCGTATGATGAAAATTTTATAAATTTTTGAAAAGGTTCTAAAATGAAGATTATGTAATAGGATTGTCAGTGTGGAGTTAATGGTTTATTCAGAATTTCTTCCCTAGCCAACGCCTGAAGTTTCCAAATGGATGGGCCAGAACATGTGAATGGGGCCTGTTAGCCTCTACCAAAAAAAAAATGACCAGTGTCACCATTAAATTGAGCAGATCCAGCAGCAGGGGGAGGATCTTCCCTACCAGGAAAAGAACTCAGAAGAAGGCAGTCAGGAGCAGTAGTTCTAGAAGCTACAGCATCCAAAGAGGAGGAATCAGAGACCTGACATGAGATGGGACCTTGGCAGTGCTACACCATTGGAACTGGAGCTAAGAGATTTTTCCCAAATTTGTTGAATAACTGGAGGTGGATGGCATTAATTTGCAGAACGAGTAACTCTCTAATACAGGCCCCAAATAGAAGGCTCAATAGTGAGAAATCTGCGAATACATTTCAGGAGCTATTCTGAGTCTATTTTTCTGCTAACCTGGATTATAATCTTTTGAGTTCTCCAAATGGTTCTGTATGGTCTGTAAGTTATCACATCAAATTTTAGATCCAGTAAATCAGTAATATTGGTGTTTAGATGAGTAAAAAGGGGCGCAGTAGTATGGGGGACATGTCTCACCTTATGACCATTGGTATTAATGCTGTTGTTGAGGATAGTTCTACTTTGTGAAGTTTACAGTAAGCTTCAAAATAAATATATAAAATACATCACAATTACAAGTATTAGATGTTAAAAATTTGGTCCTCAATTTAGCTCCACTTATGTTATTGTTATGTGCCGTCATTGAGTCACTTGCAATTCATAGGAACCCTTTGTACAAGAGCCCTAAACCCTGCTCTATCCTGTGCCAACCTCATAATCTCTGACACACTCACTCCTACAACCCCAATCACAAATCTATCCATCTCATCGAGGGTCTTCCTCTCCTGCGCCATCCCTCCACTCTCCCAAACATGATGTCCCTCTCCAAGGACCAGTCCTTCCTTGTAACATGCCCTAAGTATGTTAGACAAAGCTCTTTGACTCCAAGGAGCATTCTGGCTTCACTCTCTCTAGGTCAAACCTGTTTGTTCTCCTAGCAGTCCATGGTATATTCAACACTCTTCTCCAGCACCACAGCTCAAAGGAATCAATTCTCTTTCTATCATCCCTAGTCACTTTCCAACTCTTCGATGCATAGAACATAATTGCAAAGACTATAGCCCATAAACTAAAAATGTAGAGACAACGAATACAGAAGACTAAAGAAGAATAAGCAAAAAATTACATGTTAATGTAAAAACAGAAAACAGTTTTAGTTTGTTTGGCTCCACAGCCAACACTCTTGGTAACAGCAGCCAGGAAATCAGGAGACAAATTGAATTGGGAAAGTCAGCTGTGAGGGACCTCTCAAGAGTACTGAAGAGCAATGACATCAGACTGGAGACTAAGGTGCACCTGATTAGGGCTATAGTCTTCGCAATTACGTGCTATGCATCAGAGAGTTGGACAGTAAATAGGGATGATAGAGAATTGATGCCTTTGAGCTGTGGTGCTGGAGAAGAGTATTGCATATACCATGGACTGCTAGGAGAACAAACAGGTTTGTCCTGAAGATGGTGAAGCTGGAATGCTCCTGGCGGTCAAGGAGCTTTGTCTAACATACTTTGGGCATGTTGCAAGGAGAGACTGGTCCTTGGAGAGGGACATCATGTTTGGCAGAGTGGAGGGCTGGCAAAGGAAAGGAAGACCTTCAATGAGATGGATCGATTCTGTGACTGGAGCAATGGGAATAAATGCATTTGAGATGGCTAGGTTGGCACAGGATAGAACAGCAGTTAGAGGTCTTGTACATAGGGTCACTATGAGTTGAAATGACTCGATGGCATATAACAATAACAACAACAATTTTCAAAAAAAATATCAGAAATCCAAGAATGGAGAAGAATCTCTTCATTTTGATAAAGAATATTTAGACAAAGTTACATTTAAAATAATACTCAATGTCAAAATAATTGATGTCTTATGTCTAAATATGATAACAATAAAATGGCCACTCATACTATTGTTCTTCAGTAAGAGAGAGTGTGGAAATGATTTTATGAAACATAATGCCAATGAAGGGAAGTGTGGGAAAAGAAAACTGCATTTAAAAATAAAAAAAAAATTGTTGCTAAAGAACAAGTATGTCTCTTGGTGAACTAAGGATTTTATCTGCATGTAAAATATGGACAACAAATAAAGATTGAAGGAAAAAAATAAACTTATAATAAAAAGTTATAAAAAGTTTTCACTAATATTAAAAGGAAAGGTAAGAAAATAGAACATCTTTAAGAAGGAAAGAATTTGATAAAATGTCCTTGCATTCATATTACATAATTGTGTCTGTAGAAAATGACAAAGAATCTACAAAAGTCTCCTGTTCTTATTGTTAGATGACACAGAGTAATATATGACTCAAAGCTTCCCCCTGTGAACAACAGATAAGAACCTTGTCCTATCCTGCACTATTCTTACCACCTTCAACACACTTGAGCCCATTGCCACAGTCACTGTATTAATCGTCTTGATACAAATTTTCTTTCAACTGAACCTCTACCTTACAAGCATGGTGTCTCCTTCCAATGATCAAGAATTAATGAATGATATAAATACTACCACAGCATAAAAGATTAATAAATAAACAACAAGTGTGTATCTATAACCTATTCATATGTGGAAACAAATTTAAAATGATATACAGTATCAAGAATTCAAAAACAAAGAAAGATATAAATCAGGATAGGATGGGTAATCTCCTGTTTGATTACTGCTCCTGAAAACCTGCTGGAGGGTCAGCTAAGGGTTGGAATACAACAGTATAACAACAATAACAATCTATAGCATGAAATCAATAAAACTATGGTGAAAAAGTTAACAAGGAATTATAACAAGTTAATTATAAATATTAACAGGGAATTAACAAGGACTATAATTAAACTAAAATATACCTTCCAACATGTTAATAATTTGAAAAAACCATAATTCAGTTTCTATGATACAATATTTTGTAAAACAACTATGAGATATCATTTCACCCCAGTCAAAATAGCAAAATTTAACAGAACAGCAAGCAACAAATGCTGGTGAGGTTGTGGAGAAACTGGAAC
>NW_006400219.1:668161-701827 GCF_000299155.1 Elephantulus edwardii | reverse complement strand
ATCCTGATGCCACAATTCTCCTCATAGAGCCCAGCCTCTCGGATAATCTGCTCTGCATACAGGTTGAAAAGGTATGGAGATAGGACACATCCCAGGCGTATACCCTTCCCAATTTTGTACCAGGCAGTGTTGCCCTGCTCTGTTCTGACGACTGCCTCTTGGTCCAAGTATAGGTTTCACATTAGCACGATTAAATGTTCTGGGATTCCCCTTCTTCTCACAGTCAGCCACAGTTTGTTATGATCCACACAGTCAAACGCCTTTGCGTATATCTGAATGATTTCATAGTATTTTCAACTGCTTCATATGTTATGTATGTGAATGCTAACAATGACTGAAGAAGACTAAAGGTCATTGACACATTTAGTCAGTAGTATCGTAGAAGAATAATAGATATCTCAATATTGAATATGTCATAGAATTATAAAAGAACAAACACATCTCTCTTGGAGGAAGTACAGTCCTCTTGCTCCACAGAAGCAAGGATGACCATATTTTATCTCAAGTATTTTAGAGAGATGGGAAGGAGCAATCAGCCTCTGGAAAATTACATAGTGTTGAGTAATGCAGAGAATTTGCAAGAAAGAGAAAAACTTTCACAGAGATGAAATTAAATAGTGAGTGCAACAACAGAGTCAAGTACTATAATTTTTAGGACTGCACAAGGTTCAGCAATGTCAGTTATACATAGAATTTCTATGAGTCAGAGCAGATTCAGTGGTACTTGAAAATAACATATGAAGACATTCACAAAAGTTTGGAGGGGAGGAATATGTATACTATCTCATAAGAAAATCTTTTTAGAAATTAGCCTGACATCTCGAAAGAATATCCTTTCTATGACTTAAACCAGCTGTTTGCAAACCAGTTGGAATCTGGCCTTGGTTCAGAACGCCATATATGAATAGAATCATGAGGGATTTTTGTCAATTTTTCTTAAATTTTCTAGGATTTCAAGCCTCAATTTTAGAGGTATATAAATGACATATTTTAACTAAGGTGACCTCATTTTTATGCATAATTATATCATTTTAATTTTTCCTATATTATGAACAGGGAACACCGGTGGCCACTAGGCAAGAAGCTGTACTGAAATCCAAAAGGCACTTGGTTAGAATTCCACCAGCTGCTTTTCAGGAGAAGTATGGGCAATCTCCTCCTGTACAATTAACTTCCTCCAATATCCCACCAGGGCAATCTCCTCCTGTACAATTAACTTCCTCCAATATCCCGCCAGAGGGACACCTACCAATTGCTTCCAACTCAATGGCACACATCAACAAAGCCACATATTATGAACAGGGAGGTCTTGTGGCCTAATAGGTAGGGAGTTATGATGCCAACCCAAAGGTGCACAATGTGAAATCAACAGGTTTTCCTTGGGAGAAAAATAGACAACCTCCTCTTTGTGATTTACAGTCATTGCAATCACATTGGAGGGCAAACTATGAATAAATTTCAAGTCAATGAAACTGCCAAAGTATA
The DNA here is from genome assembly GCF_000299155.1 of Elephantulus edwardii. Taxonomy (NCBI): domain Eukaryota; kingdom Metazoa; phylum Chordata; class Mammalia; order Macroscelidea; family Macroscelididae; genus Elephantulus; species Elephantulus edwardii. The sequence continues at coordinate 700,342 of NW_006400219.1, read as the reverse complement.
TTATAAACTAATATATAATAAAAATTTATAAAATTCAGTTTCTTATTTCAATTCAATGTTCAAATATTTGTTTTTCAATGCGGACACGCAATTAGAGTTATACCAATCAATTGAAATAGCAGTACACTTTATAGTTATCATTTCTGATGAAAATGTCAAGATAACTCAGAACACGTAAAGACATTGAGAAGTTAATGCATCAGAATGAATTCAAGTTCTATTTCATTGACTGAATGTGAAAGAGAAAGCAATCAATGTTAAAATCCTTACCATAGTTGTGGGAGTTGTTTGTTATTCACAATCCGACTTGGGAAATATATCTAATTAAAGGAAGGTTTTCTTTAATGATTTACCTTAGAATTACAATCAGTAGAGATCCCTAGGGACTGTGGTTTCTACTTAAGATACTTCAATTTGACTAGGTGCTATTCTGCTTTTCAATACTGGGAATTAATGAAAGTTCCATGAAAAAGACATACTGTCTGCCCTACTGGATTAGTTTAAGGCTACATTTACATTTTTAAATATTTTAGTGCTTCTATAAATATTAAAAGCAAAACCCCCCTTTTTAAATAGACATAGTTAACTCCTTTTTAGGTAATGACAATTTTCAAGGGTCTATAGGGGACAATATAAAGATGAATGATTATAATTGGATGCCAACTCTTTAAAATCATTTTTCCTATAAGAAGGACAACAGAATACTGGGACTGACTTATTTTTCTAATAACAATGTATATACTACAGTAGTAATTGCAATCATAAACAGGACAAAATACTGTGATGCTGCTGCTTTTAGGTGTTCTTAAGACAATTTTGACTCATAGTGGCTCTATTCACAACAGATTGGACACCTGCCCCATCCTGAACCATTTTCATCATCTCTGTTCTCAAAACAATTGTCATAGTCATTAGGTCAATAATATGGTTGAGGGTCTTCCTCAATTTGACTCTCTACTTTTGCTTGTATCTTGCCAAGGACTGTTTCCTCCTGAAAATAAGACAAAGGTAACTAACTTGAAGTTTCACCATCCTTGCCTCTCAGGAGCACTCTGGTTTTACTTCCTTTGAGACAGAATGGCTTGCTCTTTTGGCACTCCTACAAGCTCTTCAAAACCAGAACTCAAAGGCATCAATTATTCTTCTGTCATCCGAATTATGGTCCTTCAACTGCATAAGAAGCAACTGAAAATACCATGGCTTGTCTCTACTGCACCTTAGTCTTAAAAATGACATTATTGATCCTTAGAACTTCAGATACGCCTTAACAACAGATTTCTTCAGTGCAACAGATATTCTGTTTTGTTTGTTTGTTTGTTTTTGTTGTGTTTTGTTTTGTTTTTTACCAATTCTACTATGGGTGTTGATAGTGGATCCAAGTAAAACTAAGTTGCTGAAAATTCAATCTTTTCACCATCTATTATACTTTTATCTATTGGTCCAGTGGTGAGAACTTTGTCTTTTAGAGATAAGATGCAGTCCATCTTGAAGGTAATAATCTTTGATTTTCTACATTTGGTGCTTAAAATCTTCTCCCCTTTCTGTGAGCAAAATTATAGCATCCAAGTAACACAAGTTGTTGAGTCTTCCTCCAATCCTAACGTCACATTTTCCTTAATTTACTTCAGTTTCTAAAATTATTTGCTTAGAATACAGATTAATATATATGGAGAAAGATTACAACTGTGATGAATAACTTTGTTGATTTTAAACCATGTAATACTCTCTTGTTTTATTCAGATAATTCCTTTTATGTCTATCTATGTATAAATTTCGTATGAATCCAGGGTTTCCATTCTTTATAATTTTAGCTATAATTAGTTTTGGTGCACAATCAAATGCTTTTGGATGATAAATAAAACACAAACAAACATTTCTCTCACCTTCTTTTCTCTTGGCCTTCAGCCAAGATAAGCAAGACAACAGTAATGATATCCCTTGTGGCTCCAGCTTATCTCACTCCAGCATGAGTTTCTAACAGTTCCTTATTCAGTATTCTGACAGTCCGTGATGATATTACAGCCATTTTAAATAATCATCAGTAAGATTACACTTGCTTGTTATAGTAATGATATTAGATATTTTCCACATTCTTTTGGACTGCTCTATTAACAGTGGGAACAAATGAGTTCTCTGCCATCAATTGGCTAGCTAATGGTTTTCCATATTGTTGGCAGAGACTAGTGAAAATGTCAAGAGTTACAGCTCTTTCATGGAACACCTCAATTGCTATTTCATCAATCTCTGAGACCTTATTTTTTTTTCATGGCCTTCAGTTCAGCTTGCACTTCTTTCCGTTTTATTGGGTTTTTATTATCTACTACTTCCTGAAATGATTCTCTGTCCACCTATTGTTTTGGTACAGTGATGTTTTGTATTCCTTCCATCTTCTTTTGATCCTTCCTGCATCAGGATTTTGCCCATGTCATTATTTAGTATTAAAACTCAAGGTCTGAGTTTATTTTTCAGTTCTTTCAGAATAAGAAATGCCAAACATGTTCTTCCCTTTTGGCTTTCTAAATCCAGTTATTCATACATTTAAGTATAATACTCACCTGTCTTCTCGAGCTGACCTTTGAAATCTGCACTTTAGATCCTTTGCCCCAGGTCTCTTTCACATGGATTTGGCTCTTTTAATTGAACCATGTCCAAGGTCTTTTCCAATGTCCATTTTGACCTCTTATCTCCACTTCTTTGTAGTAACCTTTTGATTTTTTCATGGATGATATCCTTGATATCATCCCCCCATTCTTCTGGTCAGCATCATTAAGGTTCAATGTGTCGAATTTGTTCTTCAGATGCTTTCCCCCCTTGGCTTTTTAAAAATATTTTTATTGATTTTCAAATAATAATAACTTTACAGTATGTTTAATTCATATACATTGTTTTATACAATCTTTCACTTATTGTGTTTCATACAACCATTCATACATCCCCTTGGATTTTATGTTTGGTTTGTAATCAGTTGGAATAAACTCAATGTTATATATTGGTTACTGTTGCATTGTTTCAGTCTACTTCAACTTTTGTTTGAACTTGTGTGGGAAAAGTTGAATTTAGCTAGAAATTCTGGAAGCTCCCTGTCAATGTACTATTCCAGCCATTTTAAAAATAATCTTTAGCAAGGTTTTACTTGCATCATTTGATGATGTCCACATTTTGTTGAGTCACTGTTTTGAGAATGGGAATATATATGGCACTTTTGCAGTCAATTGACCAAGTAGCTGTTTTTAATATTTGTCGACAGAGAAAAAGAAGTATGTCCAAGATTACAGCTATGTGTTTCCTGAAAATCCTCAATTGGCATTCCATCAGTTCCTGGGGCCTTTCGATTTTGCCAATGCCTTCAATGCAGCTTGAATTTATCCCTTCAGTACTATCAGTTCTTGATCACGTGCTACTCCCTGCAATGGTTTAGTGTCAAACAATTTTTTTTAGCTTAGTGACTCTTTGTATTTTTTACATCTTCTTTTGATGCTTCCTGCATCACTAAAATTATCATTTTCTAGGGAATTATCATTTTCCATCCTCTCTTAGCAACATACCAAAAGTATGAGAGACAAAGCTTCACCATTTTTGCTTCCAAGGAGCACTCTGGCTTCAGTACTTCCGGGATTAACAAAATAAGTGATCAGCTACACAGAAGACTTTTTTTTACCCGTTCAGTGCTTTTTGCAGTTTAGTGATACCAATTTCATTAATCATGCTGTGCACCCGTCACCCATAATCACTCACATTTCCCACTGACATAAGCAGAACCCCACTGTTTCCTAAACAAAGGCTCTCCCTTCCTTCTCCCTCCCTAACTCTGGCAGAGCTTTCACTTTTTAAAAAATTTGAGTGGAAGTTAATAAAACATATAGTTATTTCAATCATTCACAGGCATTTTGTTTTATAACATAAATTATGGCTGATTAATAGAATGAATGATAACATCAAGTCAAGGACTTATTGTTATGTTGCCTTTTCCTTCGCCCAACTTAGTACTTTTTGCTCCCTAAAGCTTCCTGTCTGTGCCCTTGCCTAAGTAGGATCATTTTTTTTTAATAATTTCAATGAGCATTTACAGAGAGTTTGGATTTCCATTCATTCATTGCTGCACTTCTCTACCCGCCCAGCCCTCTCCCCCTGCCCCCCAGTTCACTCCTCTCTTTCAAAAGTAATACACAGAAGACTTTAAGGAAGAAAAATGTATAAAAGTGACTGCAGAAATTAGCAAAGATTTTGAGAACAACACAGTATTTTATTCTGCAATACATAGGGTTCATTTGGTTTGGAATCGACTCTAAGGTATCCAAGAGTAATAGCAATATTTAAAATAGTAATATTGTTCAAGAGAATACTTTTGATGAAGAGAAAATTATAGGGCGTATTATTATCATCAACTTAAAGTCTGTCTATTCCACCTACACTTAAGAATTATCTCAAGAACAGGCTTGAGGTATTTCACCCCAGTAATCTAAGACTGTGGGAGAGATATCAAGGATATCATTCATACTGAGAACAAAAAGTCATTACAAAGACAGAGAAGAAATAGAAAACAAAAATGGATGTTAGACAAGACTATGAAAATTGCATTAGAGTGTCAAGAATCAAGAATAACAGGAAGGGATGCAAAATAAAAGAGCTGAACAGACTTCAGAAGGCAGCTTTCAAAGAAAAACCAAAATATTATGAGGAAATATACAAAGATCTGGAGTCAGAGAACAAAAATGCAAAACTCACTTGGCATCTCTCAAGTGGAAGAACTGCAAAATGAATTCAAGCCTTGAGTTATCATACTGAAAGAGGCTATGGCAAGATCTTGAATGATTCAGGGAGCATCTGAAGAAGATGGTAGGAATACATAGAGCAACTGTACCAAAATGCATTAAGTTGAACTGAAAATTTTCAGGAAATACCATATGAACAAAATCCAATGATAATGAAGGAAGAAATTCAAGCTGCACTGAAAGAATTGGCAAAAAAAGAATGCCCTGAATATGCTAACCTGTCTATACCCAGAAATTTAAAGGACAATTGCTTTCGTGACTGACTGGAAGAGTTGTAAGTTTGCTCCCATTCCAAGAAAGGTGATCCAACAGAATGTGGAAATTATAAAACAATATCAATAATATCACATGCAAGCAAAATATTATTAAAGATCATTAAAGTGTGACTAGAATACTACAAGGAGAGGTAATTTCCAGACTTTCGAGTGGTGTTTAGAAGATGCTGTGGCACAAAGGATATCATTGCTGATGTTAGATGAATCCCAGCTGAAACCAGAGAACATCAGAAGAATATCTATCATAGTGTTAAATTGACTGTGCAAAGACATTTGGCTTTGTGGATCATAATGAACTATGGTTGGCAATGAGAAGAATGGAAATCCCACACCACTTAATTGAGCTTATGGAAAATCTATACCTACATTATTTTACAGAATTTTGTTATTTTATCTCCAGTCTCACTTCTGTCATCAAGTCCATGCTTTCTAAATACTTTCTTCCTTTTTCCCAACTTTTGCATTCTAATCACTAATTATTATCCAAATATCCTGGTTGCAAATTCAATATGGATTAAAGTTGAGTATCAAGAAAACAAAGATTCTCACCACTGGGCCAATTGACACCTTCATGATGGACAGAAAAGTGATTGAGAATGTTAACAACTTCAGCTTGCTTGGTTCTACAATCAACATTCTGGGCACCACAGGCAGGAAATCAAAAGATGAGTTGCATTGGGAAAGTCTGCTGTCAGGGAATTTTTTAGAGTACTGGAAAGCAATGATGGCAGTTCAGAGAATAAGGTGCACCTAATACAGGCCATGGTCTTTGCAACTACTTGTTATTTATCAGAGAGCTGCACAATAACTAAGGATGATATATGGAGAATTGATGCCTTTGAGTGGTGCTGGAGAAGAGTGTTGAGCATACTGTGGGCTGCTAGAAGAACAAAGAGCTCTGTCCTGGAGAAGGTGAAACCAAACTGCTCCCTGGAGGCTAATAGGCACTAGTCCTTGGAGAAGGACATCATACTTGGAAGGGTGAAAGGACAGCAAAGAAGAGGAAGACCGTGGGTGAAATTGATTAATACAGTAACTTAGGCAATTGTGTGTTTGAGTCAATGAGAATGACTCAGACTCGGACAGGCTTGTGAGATGTTGTACATGGGATCATTATGAGTAAAGGGTGACTAGGTGTGACCAAGCAACAACAGGGAGAAGGTTTGGTCATCCACTTCCAAAATAACAGGCTTTCGAAAACCCTGTGTACAGCAGAGCACACTTAGACTAGCACACATGGTGCTGGAGGCTGAGCCTTCTTACTGGGAATCTCAAAGAGGAACAGTAGCAAACAGACACTATTCATTGGAGCATAGAATGTGAGTTAAATGAATGTAGAAAAAATGGAGATCATTAGGCATAAATATTGATATACGAGGCACTGGTGAAATGAAATGGTTTGGCATGGAACATTTTGAATCAGACAATCATATGATTTACTACCCTGGAAATGAAAAGGGAGGAAAAACTGGGTCACAGTCACAGTTAAAAGAACTATTTCTAGATACATCATTAAATACAATGTTGTGAATGATAGGGTAATATACATTCATATACAAGAAGCACCTATTAATACCACTATCATTCAAATGTATCCACCAATAACCACAGCCAAAGAGGAGAAAATAGATTATTTCTACCAACTATTGCCTTCAGAAATAGATCAAACATGAACCAATATGCACTAATAATAACAAGTGACTAGAATGCAAAAGTTGGGATTGGAGAAGAAGGATCAGCAGTTGGGAAATATGGACTTGGTGACAGAAATGAGCCTGGAGACAGAATGATAGAATTCTGTACAATTACTGATTTATTCATTGCAAAAATCTTTTACTAGAAACACAAATGGGGGATGTATACATGAACCTCACCTGATAACCTGCACAGACATCAGATTAGTTACATTTGTGAAATTGGAGAAGCTCAGTATCAGCTGTGAAAAATAAGCCAGCTGCTGATTGTATCAGTTCATCAACTACTTGTATGCAAATTCAAATTGAAGCTAAATAAAAGAAAATCCACAAGAACCAAAATTTGACCTTGAGTATATTTGACCCCCTGAATTTGAAGTCCATCTCAGAAACAGATTTGAGGCTTTGGATATTGAGAGAGAAGACCAGATGAGCTGTGGGAGAATATCACGAGAATCATCCATAAAGAATGTAACCAGTCATTAAAAAGACAGAAGAAAAAAAAATAAAAAGAACAAAATGGATGTCAGAAGAGACCTTGAATATTGCATTAGAGTTCTGAGAAGCCAAAACAAAGGGAAGAAATCAAGATATTAAGGACCTGAACAGAAGGGCAGCAAGGAAAGACAAAGCAAAATATTATAATGAAGTGTGCAAAATCTGGCATTGGAAAATCAAAAGGGCTGAATTTGTTCAGCATTTCTTAAGCAGAAGGAACTAAAGAAGAAATTTAAGCTTCAAGTTGCAATACTTAACGATACTGTGAGAAGAATGTTGAATAACATGGGAAGAATCAAAAGAAGATGGAATGGGTACATAGAGTCACTATTCCAAAAGAATTAGCAGACACAGAAGAATTTAATGAGACAACATATGATCAAGAGCCTATGGAGATGAAGAAGTGAAAGTTGCTCTGAAGAAATTGAAAGGTATGCCCAAAATATTGACGGCATACCAATAGACATATTTCAACAAACAGATGGTGCCCTGAATGAACTCACCAGGTTGTGTCAAGAAATCTGGAGGACAACTACCTGGCCAACTGACTGAAGAGATTAATATTTATTCCTATTTAAAAAAAGAAAAAGTGACCCACAGGATTGTGGAAATTATCGAACAAAATCAATAATATCACATGCAAGCAAGATCCTGCTGAAAATTATCCCCCAAACAACTAGGACAACAAATCAACAGAGAATCGCCAGATGTGTAGGTGAGGTTTAGAAGAGACCCTGATACTATGGATATCATAGCTAATGTAAGATGGATCTTAGCTGAAAGTAGAGAGTATCAGAGGAACATCTATTTGTGTTTCATTGACTATGCAAAAGCATTTGACTGTATGAATTACAGCAACTGTGTCTGACTTTGAGAAAGATGAGAATTCCAGACCACTTGATTGTGCTTATGTAAAACCTATACTTGAACCAGGACGCAGTCATCAGAACAGAGTAAGGAAACACTGCATGGTTCATAATCAGGAAAGGTGTACACTAGGGATACGTCCTAGCTCCATACCTCTTAAATCTATATGTGGAACAGATCATCCAGGAGGCTGGGCTCTATGAGGAGGAATGTGACATCAGGATAAGACGAAGTCATATCAGCGATCTGTTTTAAGCAGATGATACAATCTTGCTTGCTGAAACTCATGAGGACCTGAGTCATTTGCTGCAGAAGGTCAAGAACAGCAGCCTTCAATATGTACTGAAACTCAACCTCAAGTAAACAAAGATTCTCACCACTGACCAAATTGGCAGCATCATAGTAGATGGTGAAGAGATTGATATTGTTAATAGCTTCAGACTGTTTGACTCAAAAATTAACACTCTTGGTACCAGCAGCCAGGAAATCAAAAGACAAATTGCATTGGAAAAATTTGGTGTCAGGGACCTCTCTGTGCTACTGAAAGCAATGATGTCAGTCTGGAGACTAAGGTGCCCTCCCTGATCCAGGCCATGGTCTTTGTGATTACTTGCTATGCATCAGAAAGTTTGACAATAATGAAGGATGATAGAAGAAAAAATTGATGCCTTTGAGTTGTGATGCTGGAGAAGAGTATTTAGTATACAATAGACTGCTAAGAGAACAAACAGGTCCATCATGGCGAAGGTGATAGCAGACTGCTCCTTGGAGACAAGGATTTTTAAGCTCTGTCTCACATACTTCAGGATGTTTTAAGGAAGGACTAGTTCTTGGAGAGGGATATCATACTTGGAAGGGTGGAGGGGACAGCACAAGAGAGCAAAACCCTACATGAGATGGATTGACTCAGTGACTTGGATAATGGGAGTGGGTGTGTCAGGGAAGAAGAAGTTGGCTTAATATAAAACAGATTTCAGAGCTGTTGTACATAGGATCATTGAGTTGCAGGTGACTCAACACCACAAAACATTAGCAGCAACAGTCTACAACCTCTCATATGCAGATGATACAATCTTGCTTGATGGTAGTGAAGAGGACTTGAACTCCTTGCTGTAGAAGTCAAGAACTACAGCCTTTGGTATGGATTACACCTCAACATCAAGAAACATCATAATAGACAGAGAAAATAAATTGTCAATGGTTTCATCTTTCTTGGATCAACAGTCAACAACTTTTGTACCAGCAGTCAGGAGATTAGGAGATGTTATGCAATGAGCAAGTCTGCTGTCAGGAACTTTTCCATAATACTGAAGATCAATGATTTCATTTTGAAGACTAAGGTGCACCTGATTCAAGCTGTAACCTTTTCAATCGTTTACTACATCCAGGAACTGGACATTGGATAAAGATGATAAAAGGAGAATTGACACCTTTTAAGAAAATTTTACATTGATTTGGATACTAAATTCATTGGAGAAGAGTACTGAATATTCCATGGACTGCTAAAAAAACAAGCAAATAAGTCTTTGAAAAAGCTCATAGAGAGTGCTTCATGGAGGTTAAGACGACAAAGCTTTGTTTCTCATACTTTACACATGTTGCTATATTATGTGGAAAGAGACATTGTACTTTGAAAGGTAGAGAGTCAGTAAAAGAGAATGACCCCCAAGGAGACATATTGACAGAGTGACTGCCACAAAGGGCTCACTCACCTATATCAGACATGACGAGGATGGCACAGAATAGAACAGGGTTCAGATCTGTAATTCACTAGGTTACTATGAGTCATATTTGACCTAATGGCTCCTAACCACCACAACTTTTGTATCATCAGATATTCCTTAAAAATGAAGAAATAATATATACCTTTGTTGGTCCTAGTATACATGTTCCTATCTTTATTACATTCTAATACAAATTTAAAAGCTGGGTGATATTAAAGTAGCTGATTTAAAAATAATAGCTGATTTTTCTCAAAAATAGTAACTATATGAATACAGTAGTCATTATTTGAATATTGGTTTTGATAGGAATTTATCTATCTGTATTGTAGTTGCTGTGCACTGTCAAGTCAAAAATTATTCATAGCCTGCCCTTCAGTGTATCCTCAGAGGCTATAAAAAATACAGAAATTGCCTTCTTTTTCCTCCCACTGAGCTGGAGCAGCTGATGGAATTAAACTACCTCTGACTTGGCAGTGCAACTCCTTACCACAAGGCCACTACACATCTCTACAATATCTCTACACTGAAGAAAAGAGTAGTTAACACAAAAGTTTGTGTAATTTATGCACAGATCATTAAAGACAAAAGTGACACAAATTATTATTTTTACTAACTTCCACATTATGATAATATAGAAAATAAAAAGTTCTAATGATTACTGATGAATTTAAAAACCTGGAAAGAATGAAGTATCACATGATGGAAAAATTTACCTTTATAGACATGACATGGATGAGTTTATGATAGAATTTTCAAGACCAACAATGTATTAATTGAAGATATATTTTTCAACAATATAAATGAAAACGAAACATGAGGATTTCACTAGATGCAATATACAGAAATCAGGTCTATTTGTGGAAAGAGGCCAGTGGAAAGCTCAATACTGTGTGCCAATTGCAGAAAAAAACTGTCAGTTGCTCAAATAGAGGTTTAAACTGCTGAGAAAAGTGAAAGAAGTCCATGAAAACCAAAACAGACTTAAGTTTATGACACTTGAATTTAGAAACTATCTTAAGAATATATGTGATGTATCAAACCCTCATGATTGATTGTGGGATGGCATCAAACATCATACATGACAAAACCAAAAGAAAAATAAAATTATAAGTTGTTACTATGTTCAGAAAAGTCCAAACCAGTCCATAAATGACCATTCACCATGTTTTCAGAGGCTGTAAATCACATAAGAAGAGATTGCTCACATGGAAAACCAGCAAGAGTGAAGTGGGAAGAACCATATATGACCTTTATCAATTTCACAGAGGGGAAACTACCCCTGTCCACAGTATCAATGACACAAAAACAATTCCCATGAGGTCAGACATGTCATCACACTTCCATGCCTCCTTTTACTCATCTCAATAGCAATCTTGCTGCTATGGTGGGCCCAAAAACTGATGTGATAGCTCCCAGACCACAAAAGAACCATACTGGAAAAGTCAGAAGATTAGATTTTAGATCAAGAACAGAAGGATGAGCAATGTCCTCCTGTACAATTAACAGCCTTTGAAAATCTGCTGGATGGTCAGCTATGTGTCAATTCCAACTTGATGGTCCTTAGCAACAATAAAATAGAGTCAAGACAGTCCCAAAATGTGCACACTCAAACTCAAGCCTCATGGCATTCTCAAATTCTCAGTCCTACTAATATTGGCTTCCCCCAGATTATCCAACAAAGTTCTCAGTCATACCCTCTCTTCAGTTGTTCAACAAAGGTCTTAGTCCTACCGATATTGGCTACCACTGGACCAATGTCCCATCTCATATCAATTCTCCAGTACAGTCATTGCTGCTGTTACTATCTTGAAGCATGTTCCACATTTCACCACATTGGAGAGGTCTCTCTTCTATGGCTGGGGGGGGGGGATTCCATATTTTCTGGTGGGGAATATTCCTATTCTCTGCAGGTAATGTTGTTGTATACCGTGGAATAAGACCTGACTCATAGCTGACCCTCCAGTGGGTTTTCAGGGCAGTTACTTGCACAGGAAGAGATTGTTTATCTTTCTCCCATGTAGCAGCTGGTGGATCTGACTGCATGCTTAGGCATGGTTGTGTAGCTCCTTACCACTGGGCCACCAGAGGTCCCTCAGCTAGACATGTTCAATTTATTAGTGAGACTGTTGTTGTTTTGTGCTTTTGAGTCACCTGTGACTCATAGTTACACTATTATGTCCAATAGCTCTAAAGCCTGCCCTGTCTTGAGCCAGTCTCACTGACACCTGCCCCTATTACCCCAGTTACTTTATCAGTCCATCTCATCCAGGACCAAGGAGAAATTTGTTTTACCCTTTCCAAGATAGGCCTATTTGCTTTCTTGGTGGTCCATGAAAGTTCAAGACTCTTCTCCAGCACCACAACTCAAAGGCATCCATTTTTATTCATTGTCCAGCTCTCTGATGCATAGCAAGTAATTTTGAAGAACATTGACTGAATCAAGCACATCTTAGCCTCAAGACTGACATTATTGCTTCTCAGTACCCTGGAAAGTTCACAGAAAGCAGATTTGCCTACTGCTATTCATTTTTTTCATTTCCTCATTGCTGGTGCCAAGAATGTTGATTGTGGAGTTAAGCAAGGTGTAATTGGTAAAATCCTCAATCTCTTCTTCATCTATTATGGTGCTTTCATTCAGTGGTGAGAATCTTTGTCTTCTTTATGTTGAAAGTCAATCCATATTGAAGACTACAGTCCTTAACCTCCTGCAGCAAGAACATGAAGTCTACCTCATTTTCAGCAAGCATGGTTGTGTCATCTGCATAACGTATTGATAATGTGTTGATGAGTCTTCCTCTAATCTTGATGTCACATTCCTCTTCATAAATGCCAGTCTACTGAATGATCTGTTCTGCATATATATTGAAAAAGTATAGAGAGAAGACCTATCCCTGATGCGCTCCCTTCTGGAATTTGAACCATGCAGTTTCCCTGCTGTGTTCTTAGGACTCCTTGCTAGTCCAAGGATAGGTTTTGTGTAAGAACAATTCTAGGTAATCCTTTCATAGATTGCTGAGACTGACCAATGTTCTGTGAAGTGCTATATGGATAATCTCTTCATGGATAAAGTGAAATGCCTCATTTACAGAGTCCTGCCCCTTCACATAGTCAGTTATCCACATTTAAAAAGCCACATTGTGTTATTTTTATGGGCCATCTAATAACTTACGACTTATAGTAATACTATGCATAAGAGCTCTGTAACCTGCTCTATCTTGGGCCAGCTTTACTGTCTCTAACACACCTACCTCAACACCACAGTGACTAAAACAAACAATCTCATCTAGGGGCCTCCTCTCTCGTTCTGGCTCTCCACCCTTCTAAGCTTAATATCCCTATCTAAGGACTTCTTCCTTGCAACCTACCCAAAGTATGTTAGATGGAGCTTTCTAATCCTTGACTCCAAAGAGTAGCCTGTTTTCACTATATTGAGAGACAAACTCCACACCATCCTTCTGCTGGTGGAGAATCTGGTGGATTCATAGCACCTGCCTTTGAGTTTGTAGCACGACTCATTACCACTTGGTCACTAGAGCTTCCACAGTCTGAGAGACACAGAAAAGATGAAAACAGATGTCAAAGAGACTTTAAAGTTTGTTGCTTCTGAATGTTGTTGCTGTCAAGTTTATGTTGATTCATATTCATAGCCTATGTACAACTGATTTTAGCCTGCATTATTTTGGTCATTAAGGCAATTAATCTCTTTGGAATCTTCCTCTTATTAGTTCTCTCTACTTTTCCAAACATGATGCCTTTCTATAAGGACTGTCCCTATCAGACATTCCCAAATTATATGAGATACAGGCTCTCACCCACCTTGCATGTCAGGAACACACTGGCTATGGTGCATCTTTTCAATCACTTGTGTATCTGAGAGACAGGTAATGAATAAGGATGGGAGAAGATGAATTGAAGCCTTTGAACTGTAGTGTTGGAGAAAACTACTGAGTATGCCATGGAACAAACAAGTATGTCTTGGAGAAAGTGAAGCCAGAGTGCTTCTTGAAGGATGACAAAGTTTAGTCTTACAGACTTTGGGCATGTTGCCAGGAAAAGAGGCTATTCCTTGAAGAGAAACACCATGCTTGGATAAAGTAGACAGTGAAAGAAAGGAAGATTTTCAATAGTTGGATTGACACGGTGACTCAGCAACAGGTTCAACTTTGCCAGAGATTGTGAGGTTTTCTATGATAGGACAGAGTTCAGATCTACTGTTCAGAGAGTCACTATGAGTCATACTTGACTCGATGACACTTAATGACATCAATAACCATTTATCCCTGAAAATCTTCCTAACACTGAAACTTGTAATACCTGAAATTAATAATAGCTGCTACTGGCTTCTTTTTATTAGAGTTAAGCTGGTAATTATCTACATATTAACTTTTAATTTACCTTTATTTATATGATGATTAGGGTAGAATGTCGTTGTTGGGTGTGAGTTGATTGCATTTGGCCTCCTATTTAAAACCACGTTTGGTCAGTTGTATGGGGCTGGAATCCAGGTTGGAAGTTGTCTTGAGTGGCTGGATTCTACAGAAGTTTGTGTTCTGGTTCTGCTGAGGATTAGGGTGGAAATTTGACTCACTGTTTGGTGCAAGTTGATTGTATTGGGCCTCCTATTTAAAAACACATTTGGGTCAGCGGCCTAAGGGCCTCGTTTTAATTGTTTTGGCCAAATTTTCTTCTAAGTGCAATATTTCTGGTCCGATCGTTTGCTCTACAGAGATAACTTAAGGTTGCTGTGATTCTAAACACTGTAACAGTGATGTGTCAAATGCAGTAATGGTTACCCATGGTGGACAGTGGCGGAGCTCCTCGAGTAAAACAAGCTTGGAAGCAGGAGTGGCATCCACTTCCATAATAGCTTGCCTCTGGAAACTCTATGAACTTGGAGAGAGGATGAAAGATATACAAGAGTTCAGGTCTTTCATTCATTGGGTCTCTACTAGTCATCTTGATGGCACTTAATAACAACAACATATTTTAGGGAGCTATAATAGCTTAGTGACAAGAAGTACACTGACAAATCCAAGATGCCTGGTTCAAAATCATCAGACATTCCAAGGGAGAAATTTGGGCAATTTCCTCTCATGTCATTTATTGCCTCTGAAAACGCATTGAATAGCCAGCTGTGAGTCAGTTCCTATTTGACAACACACAGCAACAATATATTTAAAGCAGATTTTTTTCATAGGAAATATGTACCTGCATCTTATAGCTTATTCTTCTCTGAAAAATATACTATGATCCATTTAAAGTATTAAGATGTTAGTAACTATTTTGTAGTCCCTAGGTTGTGTAAAGAGTTAACATGCTGTCCAGTAATGAACTATAAGGTTGGAGGTCCATGTCTACCTAAGAGTAACTTGAAGAACTTCTCATAATAAAACAAAGAGAGAAACAAACCTTAATAACATGGTTTTATTGTGAAACATGAGAGGCTCTTTGTGTTGGATATGACTCAACCAATGTTTGTTTGTTGTAGGGTGCTTTCAAGTAAAATATGACTCATAACAATTGTATGAAAACCAAATCAGAACCAAGCTCTATCCTATCCTATCCCATCATAATCTCTATGATGTTCAAGTCCATTGTAGTAACTATGTTAAAAAGAGTATTTGTCTCTCTTTTGTTGACACTGGATCTTTCCCAGAATTATGTCTTTTTTCCAGTGTTATACCCCTTCTGAATATATCGCTACATATATGAGATGAAGCACCATCATGTTTGTCTCTAAAGAGTAGTTACACTTCCTCCAAGACAGAATGTTGGGATTGTTTTTGTGTGTTGTTTTTTTTTTTTTTATTTTGCAATTCTTGGGTCATCCAATACTTTTATCAACACTACAATTCAAAGGGATCAATTCTCTTTTAGTCTTTCTTATTCACTGACCAACTTTTAGATGTATAGGAAGCAATTAGTAATATCATGACTTGGGTCAGGCACACTTTATTCTTTAAACTGATATGTTCAGCCTTTCACTCTTTAAAGTGGTCCTTGACAAAAGATTTTCCTGGTATAATACATCTTTTGATATTTTTTTTTAAATTCACTGCTGCTTCTACAAGTAGTGACTGTTGATCCAAGTAAAAGGAAATTGCTTTTACCTTTAAATTTTCTTCATCAGTTGAAGAGCTTGACTATATGAAGAAGAATGTGGCGTGAAGATTGGAGGAAGACTCCTCAACAACCTGAGTTATGCAGATGACACAACCCTGGTTGTGGAAAGTAAGCAGGACTTAAAGTACTTGCAGTAAAAATTAAAGACAACATAGATTGCATTTCAGCATCAAGAAAAAAAAATCCTCACCACCATACTGATAAGCAACATCATGATAGATGGAGAAAAGACTGAACTTGTTAATGATTTCTTCTTACATGGATCCACAATCAACCTCCTTGGTACCAGAAGTCAAGAGATAAGTGGATGTGTTACACGGGGCAAGTCCACCATCAAAGATCTCTCCAAAATACAGAGGAGCAAGGATGTTGGTATGAAAACAAGGACACACTTGATTTGGGCCCATCTTTTAAATCACCTGTTATGGTTCTGTGAACTGTAAAAGTAATAAATATGACAGAATTATTGATGCATTTGAATTGTGATATTGGAGAAGAGCACTGAATATTCATGGGATATCAAAAGAAAAAAAAAAAAACCAAACTGATATATTTTGGGAAAAGTGCATTCAGAATGCTCCTTAGAGGCAAGGGTGGTGAAGCTTTGTCTCATATATTTTGGGCATGTTTGTTGCTAGGAAAGGTTATTGCTTGGCAAAGGGCTCCCTATTTGGAAAGGTAAAGGATCAGTGAATGAGGGGAAGGGAAGGACTGAAATAGTGACTTAAGCAATGGGCTCAAGTGTGTCAGAGATTATAAATACGGCACAGGATATGATGTGGTTCAGAGCTGCTTTTCATATGGTCTCTTTGACCAACAGCTTAACAACATTATATTGCCTTTTGGTTCTATGGTAAGGATTTTGTTTTCTTGATGTTGATATGTAATCTATAATGAAAGCTGTAATATTTTTCCCATTTGTTTTAAATTTATTATTAATTTCAATGAAAATTTACAGACACTTTGGATTTCCATTCATTCATTCACTTTTCTCCCCTCCCAATCTTCCCCCCTAGTACAATAACCTCTTGGAAAAGTAAAAGAAAAATTCTTTCATTGTTTTACAATCCCTCCCCCCTGATACACTCCACTATATAGCCTTTGCTCTTGACTCCTGCCATGACAAAAATACCTAATAATTTTCCCTCTTAAACAGTTTTCTCTCTCATCCGTTTCAATGCAGTATACATTATTGAACCCACCCTTCTCAGTCTCCTTCCAAGCCCAAGGTCAGTCCTGCTTTACAAGAGTGCCACCACGCAATAATATTTTTAATCTTCTTCAGCAAGTGTTCAGGTATTCTGCACTCTCTACAAGCAAGGTAGTTCCATCTACATAATGAAGGTTGCTAAGGTATCTCCCTGAAAACCTAAAACCATATTATTTTTCAAAGCAGAGTTTCTCAAATTATTTGTTTAGCATATTGTGGTTATATGTCATCAAGTCGCCTGTGATCCATAATGACTTTATGTACGACAGCTCTGACCCCTGCCCTGTTCTGAGCAAGTCCCACTATTTCTGACACCCCAACCCCTATTGCGCCAGTCACTGTTTCAATCCACCTCATTTAGGGTCTTTCTCTTTTGTGCTGTTACTCCACACTTATGAGCCTGATGCCCTTCTCCAAGGGCTGGTCTCTCCTGGATATATGCCCAGAGTATGTGAAATGGAGCTTCAAAATCCTAGCCTCCAACAAGAAATTCGGTTTCGCTTAGCTTGGCATATATATTAAGTAAATATGGAGAAAATTTCAACCCTGACACACACCTTTCCTAATTTTAAGCCATGTAGCGCTCCCTTATTCTGTTCAGATAACTGCTTCTTGGTCTATGTCTAGGTTTGACTGTAACACAATTATTTATACTTTTTCTTATCTATATAGTCATAGGCTTTTTTTCATAGTCAATAAAACACAAGTAAATATTTTTATGTCATTCATTATTTTCAGCCAAGATGTGACATTAGCAATTGCATCCTTTTTTTAAAAAATTTTTTTTTTTTATTATTTTTGTGTGCGTGTACCGTCAAATCAGATCTGACTGGTACAGGAGGAGATTGCCCCTCCTTCCCCGGCAGAGCATCTGGTGGATTCGAACCGTGCACCTCTGGGATTGTAGTTGCAGCTTCTTGCCACTAAGCCACCAGAGCTCCCCTAGCAATTGCATCCTTATAACACGGCCTCTTCTAAATCTGTTTATATTTCCAGAAGTTCCCTGTCAATATATGTTGCAGTGATATCTTAATAATCTTAAGCAAGATTTTACTTAACTATCATATTAATGATATTTTTCAATAGTGTTCATACTTAGTTGGATCACCTTTTTGTTGTTTTTTTTTGTTGTTGTTGTTGTATATTTTTTTTTTAATCTAGGTTGTTTATTTTTCATTTCAATGAACATCTACAGAGATTTTGGGATTCCATTCATTCATTGTTGCACCCTTCTCCCCGCACAAACCCCTCCCCCCTCCCCCCTTGGTTTTTTTTCTTAATCGTAACAAACAGGTAATTCTTCCAGTCAAGCAATTGTCTTCCAAAATGGTTGGCATTTGCTAGGAAGCATATCCAGGGCTGTGTCTCCTCTTTTACTTCAGTCTTTTCAGTGTCACTTTGTTTTCTGTATCGATAATATCCTTTAAGAAAAAAAATGTGATTTTAATGAAAGTTTATGTTGTTCCACAACTCATCTGGGTTTTGGTCATGAATATTTATTTAATGCTCAAATCTATTATTGAGACAGTTTCTAAGTTCAGTTAGGATAGACTCAAGGTCATAATTTGGATTTCATGTTATTGTTTTAAATTCTTCCCTTAAATCTCAACTTGCATGTGAGAAATTGATGGTCTTTTCTAAAGTCGGTCTCTGGCCTTGTTTTGTCTCACTTCAGAGATATCATCAGTCTGACTCGTGTAATCCATCAAGTGAGGCTCATGGGGATAGTCACAGTTCACAATTTGTTTTTTAAAAAGTATTTTCAATGAACAATTAATTCAAATACTTCATTGCACAAAATTTTATCCTTTAATCTCCAGCTTCATTTCTATGACTAAGGCCCTATTTTCCAACTAACATTTCTTGTTCTTTGGTTTCAACATTTCCATTCCAGTCACCAATTATTATTAATAATCCTTGATTGCAAGTTTAATCAGTTTTAGACAGCAAAAACTAGTTTTTGTAATGTGCTGTTAAAACTTACTCATAGCTGACCCACTAGTGAATTGTCAGAGGCTATAAATTGCATGACAGGAGATTGCCCATCTTTCTTCCAGCGAGCAGCTGGTGAATTTGAACTGCCTGCATTTGTGTTGTCAGTGCAACTTCTAACCCACTGTCACTAAAGCTCCTAATTAAATCCTCAAAAATATCTTCATATTTGGCTTTAGTGGCTGGTATACATATTTGAACAGTAGTTGCAATAACAGGTCTGTTTTGTATCTGTATGAATAGCATCCTATCATGTACGATATTTTGACGATGAATGTAATACTATTTCTCTTTAGTTTTTCATTCTCAGTATAGTAGGTCATGTGATTGTCTAATTGAAAATGGTCAATACCAGTCCATCTCAACTCACTAATGCCTAGAATGTCAAACTTAATGTATTTAATTTCATTTTATACAACATTTAATTGTCCTCATTTCATACTTTGTACATTCTATATTCTAATTATTCAGGGTTGGTTGCAATAGTGTGCCCTCATTTTGAATCTTGCCACATCAGTGAATAAAAGTCATTCATGAGTGAAAGCTTTACTCCATCCATGCATATCATTATGATATACTTTACTTCGAAGAGGCAGGTTTTTTCCACTTGCTTTTGAGTGCATTCTAACCTGAGCAGCTAATATTCTGACACTATACTCATAATATTATTATATTCCAGCCATTACTTGATAATCATCAGAAAGATTTATTTGTGTGTGACATTAGTACTGTTACAGTGTTACAATCAACATAAGGCCATCTAACAACAACTTGGAATATTGATGATACTCATTAAAAAAAGAAATTATGATTTTTCCGAAGAGTTAATAAATAATTCTAAGTCAAATTTAAGTAATAATAGTAATATACCACCTCATGTGTACTAAAGTTGTTTAAATATACAATATCTCAAATTTCTTATCTTTTGTTTACATTTCAGTTTAAGCTTCCATTGATCCTTCTTCAAGATCATTAATTTTTTTGTCAATTGTTTCTAAGCTATTGATAATTCTCCCAATTCTATTATTTAAGTTTCTTTTTTTTACATTAATCATTTGTTCATGAGTTGAATCCCATTAACATATTAATTATATAGTTTTTAAAAATTACCTATTTGATAATATAACATTGTTTCTTTTTTATAAAGCTAGGCATGCTATAATGGATGATAGGAACAAAAAGAAATAGGTCTTTAACATCAGAATTTGTTAGACATTGACTGTCTTCTCTTTTTGCTGGGCTATAAGTGTCAGAAGCCTCAATTTAGTTTAATGTCTGAGTCGCAGGCGACTCGACGGCACATAACAACAACAACAACAACCACCATATTTATTTGGGATTTTCTCATATAGTCCTCAGTCAGTCTACATTTTATAACTCTTTCACCTTCAATTAACTATTGCTATGCTGGAGATCTGTTGGTGTCTTTCAAGGGTGTAAAGAAGTGTGTTCTATGACCTTAATATTACATCTCCGTCATTTAGTAAGCCTTTGTGTCTGACCTATGGCCCTAAGGGATGTGTCGATAGTGGCATAGCTAATATGCACCCTTCATTCTGTGAAGAAGAAGAATACCATTCTTTCAGGTGAGGTAAGACTGTGGTGAAATATTTTCTTCTAAAGTAGACCATTGCCTATGAGAATTCTCCTGGTTATTTTATAATGATTACTCATTGCATCTTGCTAGCGGAACCGTGAAAGTCTATTTCTTAGGTAGAAACTATGAGAATTTGGTGGGGTGCTCAGGTGTAATGTTTTTCATGAAATAAGGAGACTTTTTTGAGTGTGTTGTTGGGTGTTGTCGAGTAGAGTATGACCCATAGCGACCCTATTAAGAACAGATCTGAACTTTGTTCTATTCTATGTCAATCTCACACATCCTGACACACTAAAGCCTATTGTGGACCCAAGTATAATGATGTTGTAGATAGTTTCAAACTTTTCTCAGTCTATCATGATGTTGCTTACTGGTCCAGGGGTAAGAATTTTTGTTTTCTTTTTTAAAATTAAATTTTACCTTAATTGTGACTTTTAACATTTATAGACAAGTTAGAATTTTAATTTATTCACTGTTGCACATTTTACCCACTCACCCTCCCTCCCACCTCCCCCCTTCCAGCCCCCCCTTGTTTTTAAAACAAAACAAAACAGAACAAAACAAAAACCAAAACTCATTCATTATTGCACAATTACCTACATTCTCCCTCGTAGTCCTCTTTGGAATGATATATGTCTTAATCTGAGCTGTTGTCATATGTATAATGCCTAATCAAATATACATTTTAGACAGTTATTTCTTTCATCTGTTCCACTGCAATGATCATTATCTACCCACTCTTATCGTATTCTCCTATCCTCCAATGTCACACCTGTTTTATAACAGTAGTGCTACGCAGTATCCATCCTTTTGTGATTGAGATATTTCATTCAGCATGATATCCTGCAAGGTCACTCATGTTGTGTAATTGTTTTATGAGTTAATTGTTTTTCAGTGCTGTGTAGTATTGCATTGTATGAATGTACCATGGTTTTTCTTATCATTCCTTTATTGTTGGGCTCTTACATTTTTGCTTTCTTGTCACTGAGATGCAATCCATATTCAAGGGTGTATTATTTGATTATCTACAAGTGCTTCAAGTCCTCCTCAATTTCAGAAAGTAACATTGTGTCATATGCACCATGCAGGTTATTGTCTGACTGTGTGGTCCCCAGATGTTGTCACTATCATGCTTTTTGCTGTTTTTGGTGTCAGAGTTGAGTACAACTCATAGTGACTATATGAACACAGATCTGACCTTGTCCTACCCTGTGCCATTCTCATCATCTCTGACACATTTGAACCCATTGCTGCAGTCACTGTGTCAACCTATCTCATTGAAGGTCTTTCTCTCATCCTCTGAGATGTCTCATTTTCCTTCGTAGACTAACTTCTCAAATGACTTGCTCAACATGCAGATTCAATTAGTATAAAGAATGGAAATGACCTTACACACAGTTTTCCTGATTTTAACACATTGTTTCCTTGCTCTGTTCAGACAGCAGTTTTTTGATCTATGTTACGATGATAGTTAGTCTTTGTTCTGTGTTTGTGAACTGTCAAGTCAAAATCAACTCATAGCTGACCCTCCAGCAGGTTTATCTTTAGTTCCTATCAATTTGTGACTCTTGGAGATTATACTTGAAACAAATACCATCTAATCATCTCTCCAAATGTTACAATGGCAGTGAAATTAATCATCAGATTAAATGTATTGGGGAGCACTAGTGGCATAGTGGCAAGAAGCTGTGCTGCAATCCTGAAGACACAGGGTTCAAGGCTACAAGCTGCTTCATAGGAGAAGGATGGCCAATCTCCTGCTATGTGATTAACTGCCTCTGAAAACCTGCCTGAGGGTCAGCTATGGGTGAGTTCTGACTCGACAGTACGCACAAAAACATCAAATATTTTAGTATATTTGTCTTTATTTTAATAATATTCTGGCTTGCAATTATGGAGTACTGGTGTCCCAAGCCAACTTGGAGGCATGCAGTTCACATCTGCTGGCTGCTCCATGGGAGAAAGATGGGTTATTACATCTCATGTAATTTATTGCCTCTGAAATCCACACCACGGTCGGCTAGAAGTCAGCTTCAACTTCATGGTACATAACAACAACAACAACTTGCTTGTAACAGTTTTTCATCATATTTGTGATACTTTTGTGCTATCACATTGTCTTTTTTTTCACACAATGTATTTATTATTATTGTTGTGTTGTGTACCATCACACTGGAACCAACTCATAGCTGACCTTGCAGAGGGTTTTTAGAAGCATTTAATCACAAGGAGAGAGATTCCCCATCTTTCTCAAGTGGAGCAGCTGGTGAATTTGAAGAACATGTCTTAGGGATTGTAGCATAGCTTCTTACTACTAGGCCACTAGAGTTATAATCTAAGCAATTAAAAATACCTATTTATTGTATATTTCCCCCCATATTTCTTGCCTAAATAAAATGTTTTGTTGATGTGAAAAAAGTATATATTGTTGTTAGGTGCCATTGAATCAAATGACTCATAGAGATCCTATGAACAAAAGAGCAGAACCCTGTTCTGTCCTGTGCTTTCTTCACACTTCCTGACACACAAGAGCCCACTGTAGCAGTCACCATATCAATCCACTTGGTTGGGGCTCTTCTTCTCCTTTTCTGACCCTCCACACTTCTCAGCATTGTGTCCTTCAGAGAATGGCACCTCTTAGCAACATGATCAAGTATGTGAGGTGAATCCTCATCATTCTTGCCTCCAAAGAGCACTCTGGCTACACTCTCTCCAAGACATACCTGCTTGCTCTCTTGGCCGTCCATAGAATGTTCAGTGCTCTTCTCCTACACCACGACTGAAAGGCAAAAATTCTTCTGTCGTCCTTATTCATTGTCTAACTCTTGGATGCATAGCAAGTAATTGGAACGACCATGGCCTGAATCAGATGCATCTTAATCCTCAAGCTGACATCATTAATCCTCAATAATTTGGAACGGTTCCTAACTGCAGATTTTCCCAGTGCAGTGCATCTCCTTATTTCCTGACTGCTGGCATCAAGGTTTTTGATTGTGGACCCAAGCAAGATGAAGCTACTGACAGTTTAAATCTCCCTTCCATACTCATGATGCTGCCTATCAGTTCAGTGGTAAGAATCTTTGTTTTCTTGACACTGAGATGCAATCCATACCAAAGGCTGCATTCTTTGATCCTCTACAAGAGCTTCAAGTCCTCAGCATAATGTCCTCTAGGGTTACCCATTTTCTTTTACTTTTCAAAGAGTGAACTGGGCAGGGAGTGGTGGTCAGGGAGAAAAGTGCAACAATGAATGAATGGAAATCCAAAGTCTCTGTAAACTTTCATTAAAATTAACTTGAAAAAATTGAAAAAAAAATTAACAACAGCAAGCAACCAATGCTGACGAGGTTGTGGAGAAACTAGAACAATTATTCATTGTTGGTGGGAGTGTAAAATGGTACAACCACTGTGAAAGGTGGTATGGCACTTTCTCAAAAAGTTGCAAATAGAGATACCATTTGATCCAGCAATCCCACTACTGGGAATATACCCCAAAGAGATCATACCTGCCATACAAGCAGATATATGCAGACCCATGTTTATTGTGGCTTTGTTCACAATAGCAAGGAGTTGGAAATAACCTAAGTGCCTATCAACAAAAGAATGGATAGAGAAGCTATGGTATATTCACACAATGGAATACTATGCTGCATTGAAAAACAAGAAACTCATTCAATATTATCCTTTAGGTTTTTTGAGGTTATAAGTCTTTAAGAAGAGAAGATTGCCTATCTTTATCTCACAGAGTCTTTGGTGAATTCGAACCACTGATCTATATATTTGCAAGCAGTCCAATAGGTTACACATGCAGCAAGAACAATTTTTATATTAATTTCTCCTCTAAATATTTCTTGGAAGCAGGAGTGGCATCCACTTCCATAATAACTTGCCTCTGGAAACCCTCTGAACATGGAGAGAGGATGAAAGACACCCAAGCGTTGAGGACTCTCCTTCATAGGGTCGCTATGAGTCGCCTGCGACTCAACGGCACTTAAAACAACAACAACAAATATTTCTTACAGGTACTTTACTTCATCTTCATTTGTCTTCTTCCATTTCTACATATGATTCATGTCCTAGTGTCTTTAACGAGTCCAGTTTTGGTTTAATTTTACTTTTTTGATAATTTTAAAAGGATTACCATAATTTTTATCCGTCTCACTGTTTTATTACTATGCCGAGTAACAGCTACTGCCCCCCATTCTCTTTTATTGAAAAATAATGAGTATGCTAAATTTTCCCACTAGGATTCTTTTCAGAGCACTGGCATTTGTTGGGTCTTTTGTGTTCTTTGGTCCTCTGTACTCATATTCTTCCCCCCCCCCCATTTTTCTCTTCCAATGGTTTCTATGAATTCTCTTTGCCTTTCTTTCTGCCTCTCCCTACCTCTCTCTTTCTCTCTCCATGATTTGATTAAATGTAGTATGAGTCAACATTTTCTTTTACTCTTTGAGTTAGAAGGCTTTAACAATTAGAGCAGACCAAACAGACTAACTAGTCTATCTAAAAGAAGATAATTATTTTAAACTTTCAGAGGCAATAAGATTGGCACAGGATAGAGCAGGGTTTGGTCTGTTGTACATAGGTTTGCTATGAGTCACAGGCAACGTGATAGCACATTACAACAATATTATTATTTCATATAAGGACTTTTTCAAAATTTTACATTTATTTAGAAAAAACAAGAAAGATTTGAAAAAATTTGATTGTCTTAATACTGAAAGGAATGAAATTGGGAAAAGATTATTTTTTAAATATACATAACAAATACTTATCTTAGTCTATGCTAGACCTGTATTACCAAAATATCTAATGATATTAATATAAATTTCTTATTAGTTTTTCATTTTACATAGCCAAGTATAAATACAATGACTTATAGCCAAAATTGCTTTTGAACAGATCATAATTTTGTTTGTACATCTTATTATTTTTCCTACTTTGAGATTGTACATAAAGCTAAATTAAACTTTGACATTATTTCAGGCCTACTATGAGAAAAAAAGAGGTGTTTAAAATATTTATTTTCTTTTATTTAAAGACTTACATTTCTAAAATGGTAGAGTTTGATAATAATAATACAGTTGATTAATGCAAATAGGATACTAAGTAATTATACTTTCCAGTCCAATAATCATAACCAGCTTTACTGACTTCCCTTTGCTGTAGATCAAAGTGAACTATATTTAAGTCAATTATTTAGAAATAAAAGCCATATGTAAATAATGCATGTGGAGAAAAAGTATGTTTGAAAAAAATAAAATTTGGTTTTTAAGCTGTACCAGAACAATGTACATGGACAGGATGTATAGCTTTCATAATACTTGGAAGTGTGTTAACTGTGCTTTCCCATGATTTTAGAGTAATATATCTCTTGTATAAGATACTAAAATATTATTTGCATTTCTGATCAAAACAAAATATGTTATCCCTTTCTTTACATTATATTGACAATTTATCAGATGAGAAGTCTAATGTTAAATTCATTAGCTTATGTAAAGTAAATGAAAATCATGCATATCTATTAACTAATTTTTAATTGATTATAGATAATTATTGTATACTCTGTGCCCTTCAATTTAGTTTCTCATTTGAGGATACCTTTTGAGATATTACTCCTGGATGCTTCAAAACAATTTCCTTTCAAATCAGTATACTACAAGAACAGTTTAGCTCTTCTAAAGACGGAAAGAAGCTGCACTCCTTGCTCTAATTTCTACTTGTGTATGATTTAAAAAACTATTTAGTCAATTCTGTCATTACACTAACTGTGCCTGCTTGTAATGAGAACTGCCCACACATTTTTCCACTGAAAATTACAAAACCTTGATTAGAATTGATGCTGAACATACATTATTCACTTTAGTGGGTAATTAAGGCTGTATTTGAGCCTATGTAGAGTACCTTAATTTACTTTTAAAAACATATATATTTGTGTCCTGTGTTATATCTTTGCTACTTAAGCAAATCAATTAAACTTACAATGCTATTAAATATAAATTTAAATGCATAATTTGTTTCAAATTACATTAGATATCATTTCATATATTTTCAAGTGAAGCTACTAAATATTTTTGATCAAATTTTATTGATATGAAACCAAGGGATGAAAATGGTTTTAATTTTTATTATGAATTTCTTCCAGGACACTTCTCTAGGAGTTTCCAGTCTGCAGAAGACAAAATGCTCATGTCTCAATATGGTAGCCATGCATTTCTTCATGAAAAGATATACTAGCACAAGACCCACACCAATCAAAATTAATATCATTAAATTCATATAATAATAATCATACAATTTTTGCATAGAGTGTTCTGTAAGTCACACAATCTATTTGGCATACTATTAAGGAAATCTTAATATAAAAAAAGTTAGGTAAAAAGTACAAGGTGCCTCAGAGTTTAGAAGAAGAATACATTATAAAGGAGATATATTTGAATGGTCTTAAAAATGAGCTCATCCAGATGCACACACAACAAATAAAACAATGTTTACCTATCAGTGAGAGAAGTTTGAAACATGGTCCTTGATAATTGCAATAGTGTGATTCAGTGTGCAAAAATTTCTAGTTCTCTTTAGATTTCAAGCTTGTCTCTCAATCATGGCAATCTCAAGCACAGAACAAAACACTACCTTCTACTTTTCCAATTTCACAAACAATTGGGGTTTAAACCTTTGTGATACGTAGAGTTTTCAATGGCTGACTTTCAAATGTAGATTGTCAACCTTTCTTTTAACATTTAAAAAACAAAGATGTTACATCGATATCTAAGTTGCACTTGACATAAATGATAGTGTTTTCAGTTTGCTCTTAATTATGTGAAATCTGGACAATAAAAAGAGAAGAAACAAGTGCTGAGATCCTGGGTCAGGAGGCCCACCAACAGCATTCCAATGCATGCAGAGAGCTGGGCCTGAACCTTGTATAGCTGCCTTGATATGGGAATTACTGCCATGTGCAACATTATATCTATATGTTTGCTTTGCCATTATGGTTTACTCTTAAGTTTTGTATGGAGGATGTGTCTTTGAATGTTATTGATCTTAACTGTTTGACAAGAATGTGTTGCTTAGATAAGTGTATGTTTGTTTGTCTTTCACCTCTCCTAGGTACAGCACTTGTCTGTCAGATGCTGTACTAAAGCAGAGCTCACAAATTCAGTAAGACCAGGAATAAAGACTGTCTATCACTTCTGAAATAACAGGCCTTGGAAAATCTATGAAAAATAGAAAAGGAAGTAAGACATTATATTG
The DNA here is from genome assembly GCF_000299155.1 of Elephantulus edwardii. Classification (NCBI taxonomy): domain Eukaryota; kingdom Metazoa; phylum Chordata; class Mammalia; order Macroscelidea; family Macroscelididae; genus Elephantulus; species Elephantulus edwardii. The sequence continues at coordinate 672,336 of NW_006400219.1, read as the reverse complement.
CAGTTTTGGTAAAGAATAGTAAGTACACTGTCGATTTACAGACTTAGAAGAGTACTATTCCTTAAAAAATAGTTAAAGGAAATTGGCTCCCTACTTTGAACACATGATCAAGAAAGACAACTTCTTCTTGTTAGATGCTACTGAGTTGGATAAATGTTGTAACTATAAAATCAACTAAACAAATAAATGAACTTTCCATAAAACAACATAAACAACACAAAACCAACTACCATGAAATCAGACATGTCCCACACTCCTACATCTACTATAAATAGATAGATATATAGAAAAATAAAATAAAATACTCTACAGGGACAGAATTGAAAAAAAAAAAAAAAATCTTGTGTTGTTAAGGGTTTATTGTCTAAAATGACTTCCATAGCCATTGCCTAACTTTGTCATGTAGATGGGCAGGAATGTATGAATAGGGTGTGTTATCCTATACATGAGGAAATTGGTTTGTGCCAACACACAAGGGGATTGGTTAGTCTTGCTATTAAATTTAATTATTTCAGTAGCATAATTGGAGGCTTCCCCCCCCCCACTAGCAAAGATAAAACAAAAGATTATTGCATATTCTTCAGGGCCAGAGATTCTAACACCAGTCAACTAAGGACCTATTAAAGTAGCAGCAAAAGCAGCCACTGCAGAGAATCAGAGACCTGACGTGAGACAGAGCAGACCCTGGGACAGCTACCCTATGGAAGCAGAACTAAGAGTCTTTGCACATGTTTGCTGGATAACTTGGGGAGAAAAGGAAGAGCCACAATTGGCAGGACTGAAAACTTTGTAACACTGACATTAAGCCCAAGGCTGAGGTGCCTGCATGCACATTTTGGAAGCTATCCTGACTGAGTGATTATATTCTGCTACTAACCTGAATTCTAGAACCCAGTCTATAATCTTCACAATTACTTGCTATGCATCAGAGAGCTGGTTAATGACTAAGGATGATAGAAGAAGAATTGATGCCTTTGAGTTGTGGTGCTGGAGAAGAGTCTTGAACATACCATGGATCACCAAGAAAACAAATAAACCTGTCTTGGAGGGACTGAAACCAAGTTTCTCCTTAAAGGATAGGATTTTGAAACTCTATCTCACAAACTTTGGGTATGTGGCCAGAAGGGACCAATCCTTGGAGAAGGATATTATGTTTGGAAGGGTGAAGGGACAGCACAGGAGACAAAGACTGCAGATGAGATGGATTGACACAGTAACTGGGGCAATAGGGGTAGGTGTGTTTGAGTCAGTGAGACTGGCTCAGGACAGAGCAGGGCAGGCTTCAGAGATTCTGTACATAGGGTCGCAATGAGTCGCAGGTGACTTGACAGCACATAACAACAACAGCTATGGTTCTGCACAGTCTGTGATCTATAGCATCAGATTTTAGACCCAGTCAAGCAGTAAGACTGCTTGGGATGAGTATTAATAAGAGATGCCGGAATGTGAGGACATGTTTGACTTCATGGTAATTAGTTTTGTGTTGTTGAAAATGGACTGTACATTTATTTGTTTATTTTATAGCTAGAATATTTTTCTAATGTTCAAAAACAGTGTATGTATTGATTTCACTGCCTTGTTCATTATTTTAGAGAAATAACTAGACTTTCAAAAAGATATAATGGTGCTTATGTTATTATTGTTGTTGTTTGCCATAGACTCAGAACCAACCCATACCTGACTCTCCTGTGGCTTTTCAGAGACAGATAATCTCATTGACAGCATGTTGCCCATCCTTCTCCTGTGAGTAGGTGGCCTTGAATAACATGTCTTCAGAACTGCAGTGCAACTTCTTGACATTAGGCCTACAGAGTTGTTCTTAGGTGCCATCAAGTAAGTTCTGACTCAGTCTAACCCTATGTACAAAAGAACAGAACCCTGCCTGATCATGCTTTCATCCTCATGACCTGTGCTGTTCTTGTGTTCATTGCTGCAATCACTTTGCAGTCAATCTTATTAAGAGTCATCCTTTCTTTTGCTGACTTTGTATTTTCTAAACACAATATTTTTCTGGACTGACCTCTCCTGATAATACACTCTAAGTGAGAACGTATCTTACAATTCTTTCCTCCAAAGGAATACTTGATGTGAATGCCATATAAAACAGATTTGTTTGTCCTTTTGGAAGTTTTGTAGAAACCATTTCTCCATGTATAGCTATATACTTAGTCCTTGCTTCTGAGGATGAAAGTGCATCTGATTCAGGTCATGGTATTTCCAATTACTTGTTAAGCATCTGAGAGCTGGGCAATGAATAAGGATTCATTGGAGACTAATTTTGAAGAAAGCTGAATATACAATGGATTACCCAAAGAACAAACAAATGTATCTTGAAAAGGGTGTCACCAGACTGCTTTTTGGAGACAAAGATGATAAGGCTTCTCCTCACATACTTAGGGCATATTGCTGGGAGGGCCTATTCCTTGGAGCGGAACATGATGCTGGGAAGGGTGGAAGTCAGCAAAAGAAAAGAAGATCCTCAACCCGGTGATTGACAGGGTGACTGATGCAATGGGCTCTAATGTGTCAGAAGGTATCAGGACAGCACAAGATAGGAAAAGGTTCAGATCTGTTGTTCATAGTGTCACTGTAAGTTGTACTCAATTCGATAGCACCTAACAACAAGGCTGTACATTGTTGACATTATCTGAGTCTTGCAATCACATTGGGCTGTCTAATGAATCGAATATTATTAGTACTTTTGTTTTATCTTCTAGTTCCTTGTGTAGGTCCTAGGCTCTTAAAAGCTTCCAAGAAGCCATCAAGATACAATAATTTGTCTCTATTCAGTGGGGATCTCTAGTGATATAATCTGTTGCAAATTGTGCTGCTAACCCAAACTCTGTGAGGCCCTAACAGATGGCATATACCAGTGATTCTGGGGGTAAATAAATGGGATATGTGGGATATGTCTTGTAATTTACTCCTTTGGAAACAGGTGAGAAAGTAGCTGTGAGTTGGAATCAACTGATTCCTGTGAGTATGAATTTGAATATTCTGTGTGGAACAGAGGAATAGAGAGAGAAATACAAGGAGGAGGAAATGGAATGTAAAGCTAATTGCTTTACAAAATCTGTTATGGCATGAGACCAGAAGAACTGGTTGATGATGGTTAATATTACTGAGTTTTGATCAATATTTCTAATGAAAAACCAGGATCAAAAAGATGGAAAATAGAATCTAAAATATTCGTAGACTCCTGTATTTCTGGAACTTTAAGGTGAGGTGAATTCCTGAAATTAATGCTCTGAATAATCTTTCAAGCTTAAATTCCACAGGTACCTGTGCTGTTAATGCAAAAGGCAGTGTCAGATAACTGGAACCTACCAGTGTCTCCATGGGAGAAAAATCGGTGCAGCAGTGACTTGAAAAGACAGGATAAAGATGGGCAAGGTCCAATAGTGATTAATTTGATAAAACATAATAGATGGAAGGTATTATATGAAACACAATGTTAATGAAGGATAGTATGAAACACAATGTACACAAAATTTGTAAGCAAACTAACAGAAAAAAAATTTTAAAAAGAATAAACAAATGAATACTAACTTGATTATAAAGAGGAGGAATTGAGTAAATGTCCTTTGTAAACCAAACAATACATTGTTTTAATTAATAAAGAATGTGTTCAGTCATACGTTTTATCGATGCCTTCAGTTCAGCCACTCTTCTTTTAATATTATTGGTCCTTAACCATATGCTACCTCCTCAAATGGTTGAAAATTGACATTTTCCTCTAGTGGATTGAGTTCTGTCTTTCCATGGTCTTGGCACTTCCTTTATTAGTCAATATTTTACCCATAGTCTAAGTAGGACCAAATGGTACATGGATGCACAGGGCCATGAGCATCTCTCTCAAAGGGCCAGAGTAAGTAAGAACAGCACAACCCCTTACCGCCTCAGAGCAGAAATAAATAAAGAGCTCATGGTGCCTGTAGAGACCCATCAGTGTCAAGAGGTTCATTTATTTTTTGCTGTTTCACAGACACACAATTATGGTACCAACAATGAGGTTAATTAGGAAAGGAAGTAGAGAGTTGGGGAGGCAAAAAATATCATCCGAAATAAATCTAGATAGTAGCCCAACAGTTCTAAGGCACAGCCTTTCCGTTGTCCTGTCTCCATTTTCAATCCAGCAAGCAGGTTTTCCTACAATCATCAAAGGCAAGAGCAGC
>NW_006400219.1:632003-664812 GCF_000299155.1 Elephantulus edwardii | reverse complement strand
TTGTTCACAATATAGTAAAAAATGTTAAACACTAGAATGTTGCTGATCCAAACCATGGCATTTTAAATTGCTTCCTAAACATGTCAAAGTTAAAACAGTGAATACAAATAACTGAAGAATTGACCACTTTGGATTGTGATATTGGTGAAGAGTACAGATATGCCCTGCATGACCAATAAAGCAGCCAAGTTTGTCTTGGAGAAAACACAACCAGGTTGCTCTTTAGAGTCGAGGGTTGTGAAAATTCATCCCAAATGCTTGTTATCAGGAGAAACTGATCCTTAGAAATAAGAATAAGGTAGACACAGAAGAATTTCATGAACCATCATACAATCAAGAAGCAATGGTTATGAAAGAAGAAGTTTAAGCTGCTCTGAAAGAATTGGCAAAAAATTAAGGACTCAGGAATTGATGAAATACCAAGTGACATGTTTCAACAAACAGATGCTGCCCTAGATGTACTCACCGGGTTATGCCAAGAAATCTGGAGGACAACAACCTGGCCAACTAACTGGGAAAGATCCTTATTTATTTGTATTCCTATAGAAGGTAACCCACCAGATGTGGAAATTATCAAACAATCTCACTGATATCACAAGCAAGCAAAATCCTCCTGAAGACTGTAAAAAAAAGGGGGCGGGGGGAGCAGTACTTTAAAAAATAACTACCAGAAAGATAAGCCTGTTTTAGAAGAGGCCATGGCACTAGAGGAACTATATCGCCAATATCAGGTAGATCTCGGCTGAAAGCAGACCATAACAAAGGAGTGTCTATCTGTGATTCATTGACTATGCAGAGGCATTTGACTATGTGAATCACAACAAATTTTGGCTAATTTTGAGAAGAATGGGAATCACAGAACACTTGACTGTGCTCATGTGAATCTATATTTGGGCCACGAAACAGTCCTCAGAAAAGAACAACACTCTAAAAACACTGCATGGCTCAAAATCAGAAAAGGATTCTGTCAGGAATGCATCCTGTCTTCATACCTTTTCAACCTGTATGCAGAGCAGATCATTTGGGAGGCTGGACTTTATAAGGAAAAATGTGGCATCACAATTGGGAAGAAGACTTTTTAACAACCTGAATTATTTAGATGACAAAACCTTGCTTTCTGAAATTGAGGAGAACCTGAAGTACTTGCTACAAAAGTCAAAGACTGTAGTCTTCAATATAAATTGAAACTCAGCTCAGCATCAAGAAGATAAAGATTCTCACCACTGAGCCTATTGGTAGCACTATAAAAGATGGAGAAGAGATTGAAGTTGTTGACAATTTCAGCTTGTTCAGTTCCGTATTCAACACTCTTGGCACCAGCAGTCAGGAAATCATAAAGATGGATTGCATTAACAAAGTCTGTTGTCAGGAAGGAGTCTCCAAAGTGCTAAAGAACAATAACATCCATCTAGAAACTAAGGTGCTCCTCAACCAGGCCATTCATTGTCTTTACAATTATTTGCTATGCAAAAGAGAGCTTGACAATGAGTAAGGCAGACAGAAGAAGAATTGATACCTTTGAGTTGTGGTGCTAGATAAGAGTATTGAACTGCCAAAGGAACAAACAGGTCTGTATTGGAAAGGGTGAAACCAAGCTGCTTCTTGAAAGCAAAGATTTTGAAGTTATTGATAGTGATATCCCAAGTGCCATGTACTCTTCTAAACCCAGCTTGTTTTTCTGGCAGGTTTCTATAAATGCACTATTTCAGTAGTTTTCTAGATTCTCTTCAGCCAGATTTTGCTTGTGTTTTATTATTAATGATATTGTTTGATACTTCCTACATTCTTTTGAATCACTTTTTTTTTAAATGAGTATAAATAGGGATCTTTTCCAATCAGTTGGCCAGGTAGCTATCCTCCAGGTTTCTCAGCATTACAGGACGAGCCCATCCAAGGCTGCATCTGAAACAATGAATATCAGAGAATAAAGAAAAAATTATGCTTTTGAATTTTGTAATTGGTGAAGAATTTGAACCATACTATGGGCTTCCAAAGGGTGCTCTGGTGGCCTAGTAGCAAGAAGCTACGCTGCAATCCTGAAGGCATACAGTTTGAGGCCACAAGCTGCTCCATGGGAGAAGGACGGACAATCTCCTCCCGTGCAATCAACTGCCTCTGAAACCCCATCGGAGGGTGAGCTGTGGGTCAGTTCTAATTCTACGTTACACAACAACAATAATAACAAAATGGACTTCCAAAAGAACAAATGCATTTTCTTAGAAGAAGGCTAGCCAAAGTTTCTTTAGGATAGGTAAAACTTTGTCTCTTTTTTTTTTTTTTTGAGCATGTTATTTAGAGGGTTCAGTCCTTGGAGAAAGACATCATGCTTGATCAAGTGGGAAAAAGGTTTTAAAACAAAAACAAACAAACAAACAGTCCTTGTAGTGGAAAAACTAAGTAGCCTCATAGAGACAGATACTGCATAAAACCATTATTGTAAAAATAGAAGGAATACTAATAAGCTGTGTACTAAAGTCCAAAGGGAGAGGGAGAGGGAAGAGAGGGACAGAGGGTAAAGAGAGGGGGCAAAGTCACAAGGTTACTGAGTTTGGTTGGTAGAGGATGGGGCTGATGAATTGGGAAAGGTCCAGTAGGGCTAAAAAGGCAGGGTAATAGTGGGCATAGATCAATGATTAATTTTATAAAGCAATGTATGGAAATGACTCTTCTGAAACATAATGTGAAGAAAGGAATATGTGAAAAACAATGTATATAAATTTTATATGCAAACCAATATAAATGAAAAATACTTTTTAAAAAGTAAACTAATCCTGTAAGAGGAATGGCATCCACTTCCAAAATAGCTTGCCTCCGGAAACACTATGAACCGGAGAAACGATCAAAGTCATACAAGTGTTTAGGTCTTTCATTCATAGGGTCACTATGAGTTGCCTATGACTTGACAGAATTTAACAAGAACAACAACACCAATGGGAGAGCTTAGTTGGTCTAGTGGACAGAAAGTGACGCTATCGAAGCTAAAGGTGGGTGATTTTAATCCACAGCCATCAGGCCTGGTTTTAATTTATTTTTGTCAAACATTCTTCTAGGTCATATAGCCCTGGTGTGTCCATTTGCTATACAGAGGTACCTTGTGGTGGTTGTGGTGCTAAACACTGTGACACTGATGAGTCAAATGGGATAATGTTTACTCGTGATGGACAACGTCTGGTGGAGTTTCCAGATTAAAACAAGCTTGGAAGCAGAAGTGGCATTCACTTCCAAAATAGCTTGCCGCTGAAAACCCTATGAACCTGGAGAAACAATGAAAGTCATACAAATGTTCAGATCTTTCATTCATAGGGTAGCTATGAATCACCTACAACTTGATAGCACTTAACAACAACAACAATGCTATAAAAAAAAAAACACCAACAAAACCATAAAAATCAAACAAACATAAAAACAAGCTCATTGCTTGCTAGTGAGTTGGGACCAATTCTTAGCTGAGCTTACTGGGTTTCCAAGGCTGTAAATTATTTGCCCAGGAGAAGATTGTAAAACTTTCTACACAGCTGTTACTGGATTTAAACCATCAGAGAGACGTAAGCCTCCTCCCTAAATAGGAATCAGAAAACAAGAGGAAGACTTCCAAATTTGACTGAATGAGACAGTGGTTGTAATTAATTTAAATGTGGTAGAGGTGAGGATGAAGCCGATTAGAAAGGATTTGTTCTCACATAAGTGAGAGAGCCAACAAGAAGACACCTGAAAAAAAAACAGCATGTCTGTTTATACTTTTTTACTCATGGTTTGGTTTCATTGTGGTAACTGAAAATATAAATTGAAGCTTTTCATGAGCATTAGAAATATTCAGATATACTTTACCTGAGCTACTTTTCTCTTTCTTGAATTTCACTTTCCTGTAGTTTGGAATGAATGATATTATTCTAAAGTATTCCTAAGCTCTGCTTTTAATTGCCAATATTTTAATATATGTTTTACGATGAAATACTTTATACTGATTTATCTTAATTTGGATTTATCTTATTTTTTTCTTTTCCTACCGTTTCCAATAAGCTGGGTGTTTTTAAAAATTATGTCTAATGTAATTTTCATTCAATTGATTATATTTTTTTAACTCCACAATAATGTTACCTGATTGTAAGCTTAGCTCCCACAATTTTTTTAATGTATTTACTTTAATTATTAAAAAATTAAAATAATTGTTTGATATATTTGTCTGGAAAATCTAACATTTGTCCAATTTGAGTAATTTAATGCATACTGTTATATCCCCTATTTCATGCAAAGAGTAAATATACACATATGTAGGGCATTTTCAGCATTGTTATTTTAAATTTGTGCATTGAACATTATGGAACTCGGTACTTAGAAGTGTTTTCCTAATATAAATTTTTTGAAAAGTAACTTGTGTGGATTCACACATCAGAATGTCCTTCTTTGTGTATACTGATCCTACTACTCACATTCTTAAAAAGTCTTCTTCCATGTGCCTTTCTCCTAAATTAAATTACCAGCCACTTTGGGTCCATACATTCCTTCCTTTTGTCAAGTAAACTTGGTGTGATTTGACAAGCACTTTCATGGCTGATCATACTTTCAAGTCTCCTTGTTTACTGCTTTTTATTGGACTTTTAAATTATCTAAGTTTTCTTTAAACATTTGTATTTAGTCATCAGTCATAGATATTTTGAAAGACTCCAAGGAAAGATGACAAAAGATTTGCTACAGTCTATGTCTAATACACTAGCAATTTTTCTAAACACTTTGAAATTTCTTTTCTGTTGCATATTTTCAGAGCCGCGCAATAATGATCTGTTTGGACAATTTAGTTCAGCTTTGTAATTGTTTTCTGAAAAGAAGTGCTGTTCACCATTTTTGTGAAATTGTTACAAGAACTTGTTCCATAAATAAGGTTCTTAATAAATAGATTATCTTTTCATGTCTACATTTTCTGGGCAAATGAAGAGTGTGGTATTTCTAAATATTAAATAATATGGAATTAAATGACTAAAGAACATTTGTTAATTTAGTGTTAGATGCATGATTCATAGACATAAAAATCTTTATTAATAGAATTTTAGTCTATATGTAAATAATAATTTTAATATTACTTTATTTCAGACTACTACATCTTTGTTTCATGAATGTGTATATATGCACACACATGTACTTTGTATATAATCACATTGTTGGTGTTGTTCTTGCTATGTATGGTTGAGTTGGAACCTACTCATAGCTGTCCCTCCAATGGGTTTTCAGAGTCAGTTAACTGCACAAGATGAGATTGTCCATCTCTCTCCCATGGAGCAGCTTGTGGATTTAAACCGGGTACCTTTGAGTTGCCAGTGCAACACATTACCGTTAGGACATATAACATTTCATAAAAATTATTATCTAATTATACATGTGCTCAGGCCGTTCGTTCATAGGGTCGCTATGAGTCATCTATGACTCGGCAGCACCAAACAACAACAGTTATACATAGAAATTAGACCATCCCATTACTATAACTTGATATAAAACTCCACTTTGACAAAGATAATATGCCTTTTATCTAGAGATATATCTTGATCTGTTGCTCCTTTACCACATGGTTTCTAGAAAGAATTTTTTCTTGCCTATGTGTCTGTATAGGATCTCTGGTGGTATAGTGTAGGATGTGTTATACTGCTATTGGAAACAGTGACAGTTTGAATCTATCAGATACTAGAGATTTGTCTCATCCTTCAAATATGTTAAGGTTAAAAAGCATAATGTAAGGTCACTAGAATAACTAGATGATATAATGAAGTCTTTTTTAGTATGTTTATATTTAAGTGTGTTAATAATTAAAAGGTCAGCAGTTCAAATCCCTCAGCTATTCCATGGGAGAAAATTAGGCAGTCTCTTTGAAACATTTAGTCTTTAAAACTAATGGAGGATTGCTAAGATGGAGGATCACTATGAGCGGAAACCAGCTCTATAATAAGTATTTTTATATTGAGGAAATTCAAGGTAATAATTGAAAATTCTTTAAGGAGAGGATGTTGTTGTTGTTGTTATGTGCCTTCAAGTCTCCTGTGATTCATAACGACCCTATGTACAACAGCCCCAAACCCTGCTCTATTCTGGGCCAATCTCACTGTCTCTGACACACTTACCCTGATTACCCGTCACTTAATCAATCCAACTCATAGAGGGTCTTCCTCTCCTGTGCTGTCCTTTTACCCTCCCAAGCATGATGTTCCTCTCCAAGGACTGGTTCCTCCTTACAACATGTCCAAAGTATGTCAGACAAAACCTCAGAATCCTTGCTTCCAAGGAGCAGCCTAGATTCATTCTCTCTAGGAAGACCCTGTTTGTTTTCGTAGCAGTCCCCAGTATATGCAAATACTCTTCTCCAACGCCACAGCTCAAAGGCATCATTCTCCTTCTATCATCCTTAGTCATTGTCCAGCTCTCTGATGAATGGCGAGTGTTTGCAAAGACCATGATGGGTATCAGGTACACCTTAGTTTCCAGAGTGACATCATTATTTTTCAGTATTTTGGAGAGGTCTCTCACAGTAGACCTTCCCGGTGCAATTAATATTTTAATTTCCTGACTGCTGGTGGCAAGATTGTTGACTGTGGAACAAAGCAAACTAAAGCTGTCAACAATCTCAATCTCTTCCCCATCTGTCCTGATGCTGCCAATTGGTCCAGTGGTGAGAATCTTTGTTTTCTTGCTATTGAGCCTCAATCCATATTGAAGGCTGCAGTCCTGGACTTTCTGAAGCAATCACTTCAAGTCCTACTCAGTTTCAGCAAGCAGGGTTGTATCATCCACATAACGCAGATTGTTGATGAATCTTCCTCCAATCCTGTTGCCACATTTTTCCTCATTAAAGCCCAGCCTCCCAGATAACCTGTTCTTCATATACATTGAAAAGTTTAAAGATAGGACACATCCCTGGCACATAGTCTTCCCAATTATGAACCATGCAGTATTTCCTTTCTTTGCTCTGACATATGCCTCCTGGTCCAAGGATATGATAATTGTATTTAAACTGTCATTAATTTTCATTAAAGATTTTTTTAGTGAAATAGTAACAGGTAAATTAAGGTAATATATTTGTCTACAGTAAGTTACTTTTTACATGCTAGTTTCAGCTTAGATCACAGTCCCGAGCAATTTAACTATACTTCCTTTACCAACATGAAGAGTAGTACAGCTATGATCTCAGTAATTATCTATAAACTCCAAGAACTTAATTTAGAGAACTAAAAGCAACCTGAGGTGCCAGGGTTAATCCAAAAACAGAACCTCAATAACGATGTCATATTTCCCTATTAAAATTATTATTCAGACAGAATTGCTATGTATTTATATGCCAACACTATTTTCTATCTATTTAAATATTAATTTTATTAATTTAATGGTTGGAAATAAACTGCAAATGAAACCTAGCCTTCAATCTCAAGCAACCACTTTTGTTTTACTCTTACTTATTCATAATGCTGGTCATAGATTGATTTTAATAAAGGATGCTCATTTTAAAATTATCTTTAAACTTAAAAGTCAACTGGTTTACTGAGTAATTTTGCCCCAATGTCTTGGAGAAATTTCAAGGACATGATATAAAATGCTTGCTCTTGAACTAAGGGAAACTATTGAGCCTAGATGTAAGGACATATGCTGTGAACCCAAAGCCATGTGGCCCAGTGCTACCAACTCTCCACAAGAGAAAGATGGGAAATCTCATCCAATGGGATTTACTGCCTCTGAAGAGGCCCATGCAAGCAAAATGCTGTGGAAGATTATTAAAAATATCTAGAACAGTATATAGATGGAGAACTTCCAGAAGTTCAAACTGAGTTTAGAAGAGGCTATGGCACTGGAATATCACTACTGATTGTAGATGGACCCTAGTTGAAAGCATATAATATCACAAGATTGCCTATTTGTACTTTATTTACAATGACAAGGTATTTGGCTGTGTGGATCATAATACATTTTATGGCTAATATTGAGAAAAATGGGAATCCCAGAGCACATAATTGTGATTGTGCGATGCCTATATCTAGACCAAGAGGCTATTACGCAAACAGAGCAAGGGAACATTGCATGACTTAAAATTAGGAAAGATGTGCATTATAGTTGTTTCCTTTCTTCATACCTACTTAATCTGTATGCTAGGCAAATTATTTGAGAAGCTGGACACTGCAGAGGAGAATTGGAGGAAGATGTATCAATAATCTCAGGTATGCAGATGACTCAACCTTGCTTGCTGAAAGTGAGAACTTTCTGCAGGAGGTTAAATACTGTATGTAGTCTTCTGTATGGATTACATCTCAAAATCAAGTAAACAAAAATCTTCACCAATGGACTGATAGATGGAGAAAAATCCTGAAATTGTCAAATACTTCATCTTATTTGTATCCACAATCAACGTACTTGTTACCAGCACTCAGGGGATCAGGAGATATATTTTACAAGGAAAGTTTCTACTCAGTGACCTCCCCAAATTATTGAGTAGCAATGATGTCAGTTTGAGGACTAAATTTGCCTGATTCAGGCCATGGTCTTTTCACTTGCTATGTATCTGAAAGTTGGACAATAAATAAAGGTCACAGAAGAAAAATTGATGTCTTTGAACTGTGGTTTTGGAGAAGAGTAGTGAATAACCCAAAGCCTGCCAAAGAACAAACAGGTATGTATTGGAGAAGTGAATTGAGAGTGCTCTTTGGAGGCAAAGATGATGAAGCATCATCTCACATACTTGAAACATGGTTCTCAGAGAATTTATTCCTTAGAGAGGGACATCATCTTGGAAAGGTGGAAGGATGGTGGCAACAAGAAGGACACTCAGCCAGGTGAATTGACACAGTTTCTGTAGCATTAGGCTTGAGTGTGTCAAAGATTGTGAGAATTGCAGCAGATAGGACAGAGTTCAGATCAGTTGTTTATAGGATTGCTATAGTTGTACTTGACTCAATGGCCCCTAACAACGACAAGATATTTATGGAGAGTAATACTCTAAAAGTAGTTTTAACAGCCTTGACTAATGGATTAACTCATATTTGAAGGGGGCATATATAGAAAGAAAATATTTGGTTTATTGTAGGAGATTACACGGTTATGAAAATCACTGAAGATTTATTTATATAATTTTTAAATTATAATTTCAATGAAAGTTTACAAAAAAAGTTAGATTTTCTTTCATTCATTCATTGTTGCACATTTTTAACTCACTCTCCATTCCTTTCCCTTCCCCTACCCCCAGTTCACTTTTCAATTTTTTAAATATTCATTGTTCCAAAATTACCTCCCCCAGTCTTTTTTGCCATATATCTCTTATTCTGGGCTATTGTGCACACAATGCCTTCTACTCCTTTTTAAACAGTTCTTCCTTCATCTATTCTAGTGCAATATTCATCATCTATCTACTTTTAGTTCTATTCTCCTAAATCCTCATATCATTCCTGCTTTTTAACAGTGGTGCTATACAGTATTCGTCCTTTTGTAACTAAGATGTTTTACTCAGCCTAATGTCCTGCAGAGTCACCTATGTTGTGTAATGTTTCACTGTTTTCCAGTGCCATGTAGTATTCCACTGTATGAAAATATCATAGTTTTTCTATTCATTCATTTATTATGGATACTAGGGTTGCTTTCATCCCTTTTTGATTGTAAATAATGCAGTGATAAACACAAGTGTTCATATATCTGTTTAAATGGTGGTTATGGTTTGTAAGGATGAATTACATACTGTGTCTGTTAGGCTTCTTACTACTTTAGGCAGCATGGTTAGCAGATAGGGAAAAGCATGATCTGAATGTGGAGTTAAAAAAACAAAGTAGCATTAATAGTAATAAAGTGAAACACGTCTATGTCATCATTATTAGGCGCCTTCTGGTTAGTTTTGACTCACAGTTATCTTTCAAGCAAAAATATGAAACATTTCCTGGTGGTATGCAAATGACACAACCTTGTTGGCTGAAACTGAGGAGAACCTGAGGCATTTGCTGCAGAAAGTCAGGGACTGTACTATTCAATATGGATTGAAGATCAACATCAAGAAAACAAAGATTCTCATCAAGAAAACAAAGATTCTCTATGACTTCCAATACAATATTGAATAAGAGAGGTGATAGGCATCCTTGCCTAGTTCCTGTTTCAAAGGGAATGCCTTTAATCTCTTTCCATTGAGAACAATGTTGGCTCTTGGGTTTACATATATACATTTTACTATGTTGAGGAAATTTCCCTCTATTCCTATTTTGTTTAATGTTTTAATCAGAAAAGGGTGTTGGATTTTGTCAAGGTCCTTTTCTACATCAATTGATAGGATCATGTGGTTCTTGTCCTTTGTTTAGTTAATGTGATAGATTACACTGATTATTTTTCCTATGTTGAACCATCCTTGCATACCTGTTATGAAGCCCACTTGGTCTGGTAATTTTGTGTGTGTGTGTGTCATCAATTCTACTGGCCAGGATTTTATTCAGGATTTTTGCATCTCTGTTCATGAGAGATATTAGCCTAAAGAAATCAGAACTGCCACCCAAACAGATACATGCACACTCATGTTTATTGCTGCATTGTTCACAATAGTAAAGAGATGTAAACAACCCAAGTGCCATCAAACGAATGGATAGAGAAGCTGTGATATATTCACACAATGGAATACAATGCAGCACTGAGAAACAAGGAACTCATAAAATATTATGCAAATGGTTGACCCCGGAGGACATTTTGCTGAGTGAAATATCTCAGTCAGAAAAGGACAAATACTGTATAATGCCACTGTTATAAAACAGGATTGACTTGGGGGTTGGGTGAAAATTCAGAAAAGAGGAGATAAATTATGTAAATTGCATTCAAAGAGATGAGAAATAGAAATACTGGAAAGAATATATGATTAGGTATTATATGCATGACAACAGTCCAGAATAAGCTGTGTAGTAAAGTGGACTGGGGATGGGGGGAGTTGAACAACAACAAAATAATTTTTTTCAAAGACAAAAGCTAATTTTGGGGCAGGGAGGAAAATGTGCAACAATGAATGAATGGAAATCCAAGTTCTGTATAAACTTTCATTAAAATCTCAAAAAAATTTAAAATTTCTCTAAAATGTTATTTAGAATAAAAAAAAAACACAAACACAAACAAAAATACCCTCAAAGATTTTTATTACTGGGCCAACTAGCAGCATCATGATAGACAGAGAAGAGATTAAGACTGTTAACACTTACAGCTTGTTTGATTCCAGTCAACACTCTTGGCACCAGTAGTCAGGAAATCAAAAGATAAACTGCATTGGGAAAAATCTGCTGTCAGAGACCTCTGTAGAGTACTGAGAAGCAGCAGTCAGTCTGGAGATAAAGATGCATCTGACCCAGGCTATGATATTTGTGATTACTTACTACACATCAGAGAGCGGGGCAATGACTAAGGATGATAGAAGAATCAGTGTCTTTGAGTTGTGTGCCTGGAGAAGAGTGTTGAACATACCAAGGACCGCCAAGAGAACAAACAGTTCTGTCCTGAAGAGGGTAAAATCAAATCTCTCCTTGGAGACAAGGATTTGAGAGACTCATCTCTCATACTTCGAGCACATGGCAGGAGGGACCAGTCTCTGAAGAAGGACATCATGATTGAAGGGTGGAGGGATAGCACAGGCGAGGAAGACCCTGGACGAGATGGATTGACTTAGTGACTGGGGTAATGGGATTAGGTATGTCAGAAATGATGAAATTGGTTCAAGATAAGGCAGAGTTTGGAGCTAGTGTACGTAAGGTCGCTTTGAGTTGCAGGTGACTTGATGGTACATAGCAACAACAAACCATTTTCACTATATTTACAATGTTCAAGTCCACTGTTCCAGTTATTTTGTCTGTTTTAGTTATTTTGTCTATTACATTGAAGGTCTATCTCTTTTCCTCTGACCTTCTATTAATGTATATCTCCAGGGCCTATTTCCTCCAGATAAAATGTCCAAAGCATTCTAAGGAATATTCAACCTATACTATTTCTATAACATATTTGCTCCTTTTTCTAACAGGCCATAACACATTCAATATTCTATGTTTATTATTTCAATACAAAGACATCAATTATTCTTGGATATTTCATTTTCATTGTCTAACTTTTGCAAGCATATAAGGTGGTAGAAAATGTCATGGCTTGAGCCAAGTATATCTTAGTCCTTAAGGTTGCATATTTGAGTTTGTTGTTTTTTTAAAAAATTCCTTATTTTATAAATATTTTATAGTAGATTTGTCAAAGACAAGGCATTGTTAATTCCTTTACTAATACTTTCATAAACATAGATTACACATGTCAATAAAAGAAATTCTCTGAAAAATTCAGTCTTTTCTCCATTTACTGTATCGCTTATTGGTTCAGATGTGAGGATTTGTTTTCTTTAGATTGAGGTTGTTCACAGAGAAGGCTGTTTTAATGGGTTTATTTATTTTCTTTTCAGTACTTGTTTCTAATCTTCTTCACTTTCAGCAATGTAATGTTGTTTCTAAATTGCAGCATGCTAATTAGTCTTTCTCCAATCTTAATGTCACATTAAAATAACTACAGTGAATTTTTCAGAATATTTACTCACACAAATTAAGTACATATATTGATAGGGTACACCCTTGATACTCATCTTTCTTAATTTTTAAATTATGCATTTTCTTTTTGTTTTATTTTTTTAATGTAACATTTTTATTTTGAGCAGATCAACTGAGTGATTACTTACAAGCTTTTTTTTTTTCCAAGTCAAAAAGTTACCATTCTATATAATTCAAATCATAGCTATTCATTATTTGGATTTTTAAAAATATTTTTATTGTGATTTTAACAAAAGCTTGCAGACTTGGATTTCCACTCGTTCACTGTTGCTCATTTCCCTCCCTACCACCACAAGTTCACTTAAAAAAAGTCATTGGTGAATAATTTCTTTCCTTCCCCCACTCCAGTCCACTTTGTTATGCATCTCTTTTTCTAGACTGTTTTAATACAAATAATGACTAATAGCATATTCCTTTTAAACAGTTCTTTCTTTCATATTTCAGTGTGTGTTCATTACTTATTCTCTCTTTTCTATTTTCCCCCCAATGCTCAAGTCACGCCTGTTTTATAACAATAGCATTATACAGTATTTATCCTTTTGTGACAGATATTTCACTCAGCATAATATCTTCTAGGGTCACCTATGTTGTATGATATTTTCTGAGCTCTCTTTTTCAGTGCTGTATAGTATTCTGCTGTCTATCCACTCTTTTATTGATGGGCAATTGGGCTACTTCCATCTCTTTGCTATTATGAACTATGCAGCAACAAACATGGGTATGCATATATCAGTTTCTGGTTTCTTTAGGATATATTTCCAGTAGTGAAATTGAGAAAGTGCCATACTGCCTTCCATAGTGGTTGTAACATCTTAAACTCCCATCAACAGTGGAAAGGGGTCCAATTTCTCCACAACCTTTCCAGCATTTGTCGTTTGCTGCTCTGTTTAACTTTGTTATTATTACTGGGGTGAGATTATATCTTATAGTTGTTTTGATTTGCATCTCTCTTAGAGCTAGAGATTTTGTACATTTCTTCATATGTTTGTTCGCCATATGAATGTCTTCTTTGGTGAAGTGTCTGTTAATATCCTGTGCCATTTTGTGATTAGGTTGTTCAGTTGTAACTTATTGAGGTTCTGGAATAGTCTATGCATTTTGGATATGAGTCCTTATCAGACATGACATTATAAATTTTTTCCCTTGTCTCTGGCTTTCCTTTTTACCCTATTGAAGAAGGTTTTTTTTTTATGTGCAAAGGGATTGTACTCTTAAAAGGTTCCAATCATTTATTTTATCCTCTCCTGGTTATAAATTTTTCACAATGCTTGGAAGACTGTTTATTGTGAATTAGGGCTTCTAGAGTTCTTCCAAGCTTTTCTCTGATGAAGTTTTTAGTCCTTGGTTTTACTTCTAAGTCCTTGATCTACTTTGAGTTGGTTTTTCTATATAGTGTAAGGTATGGGTCATGCTTCAGTTTTCTACAGATAGTTTTCCAATTTTGCCAACATCACTTGTTAAAGAGGCTTTTTCTAGACTGTTTCCCCATTTAACTGATTTCATCTCCTTGTCAAAAGTCAGTTGAACATTGGTATTTTAGCTGATTTCTGGAGCCTCAATTCTATTCTATTGATCTACGTGTCTGTCACTGTACCAGTACCATATTATCTTGACCATCAAGGCTGTGTAGTAGGATTTGAGGTCTGGAAGTAAGATGTTCCTATCTTGTTTCTCTTTTTCAGAAGTTCTTTGCTTATTCAGGGTCTCTTTCCATTTGAGATGAAATTGGAAATTGCCTTTTCCATCTTTTGAAGAATAGAATTGATGTTTTACAGGAAGAACAGATTAAAGATATTTCCCAATTATAGAAGTAACCAATAGATTAAATTCAGTGTTGTCACCATCCTTGGCATGTGTGTCTTGACCCACCTTTTCCCTGCTCAACCAGCATTCACTTCTACTCCACCCTACTCCATTCAACACTTCTGCCCCCCATCCAGCCCTTGATGTGATGGCTTATATCTCAATCTTTCTGCGCTTCTGTGATTCTGAACTCCTCAAGATGCTACCAGTTTCTTCTGCTGCAGGCAGTATCTTTTGAGTTTAGGAGTAGGTAAGCCTAAATACCAGGTACTATCAGGGAAGGCTTCCTATCTTAGATGGTTCTGAAGAGAAATCCTTGAACTTCTGCTCCAGGATTCACTTCTTGTGCCTTAAGGCTTCTTCTCCGTTTTTACTACACTATAGTCATAATGAAATAGTTTCCCAGGGAAAGGTGATATAGCCTATAGATTTGGTATATACTTTGAAGGTGTCAGCCTTGACCAAAAGGCTTCTGGGAGATGTAGTCATACAACAAACTGTGGCTGACTTTGAGAAGAATGGGAATACCAGAACACTTGATTGTGCTTATGTAAAAACTGCAGCTGAACCAGTAGGCAGTCGTCAGAACAGAGCAAGAAATCACTGCATGGTTCAAAATTGGGAAGGGTGTACGCCAGGGATCTGTCCTATCTCCATACCTTTTCAGTTGATATGTGGAACAGATTATGCAGGCTGCTGGGATATACGAGGATAAATGTGGCATCAGGATTTAAGGAAGACTCATCAGCAATCTGCATTAGGCATATAACACAACCCTGCTTGCTGAAACTGAGGATAACCTAAAGTGCTTGCTGCAGAAAGTCAGGGACTACAGCCTTAAATATAGACTGAAGCTCTACATCAAGAAAACAAAGATTCTCACCACTGAGCCGATTGGCAACATCATTACAGATGGTGAACAGATTGAGATTGTTAATAGCTTTAGTTTGCTTGGCACCACAATCAACACTCTTGGTACCAGCAGCCAGGAAATGAAGACAAATTGCACTGGAAAGTCTGCTGTCAGAGACCTCTTCAAAGTACTGGAGAGCAATGATGTCAGTCTGAAGACTAAGGTGTGCCTGAACCAGGCCATGGTCTTTACAATTACTTGTTATGCATCAGAAAGCTGGACAATGACTAGGGATGATAGAAGAATTGATGCTTTTAAGCTGTGGTGTTGGTGAAGAGTATTGGATATACCATGCACTACTAGGAGAACAAACAAGTTTGTCCTAAAGAGGGGAGACCAGGTTGCTCCTTGGAGGAAAGGAGTCTGAAGCTTCATCTGATATACTTAGGGCATGTTGCAAGGAGGGAGCAGTCCTTGGAGAGGGACCTCATGCTTTGGAGGGTGGAGGGACAGTACAAGAGAGGAATACCCTCAATGAGATGGATTGAATCAGTGATTGAGGTAATGAGGTAGGTGTGTCAGAGACAATAAGATTGACACAGGATAGAGCAGGGTTTAGGGCTGTTGTGCATAGGGTCATTATGAGTCACAGGCAACTCAATGACATATAACAACAACTGCTGGATTCTATTGGTCTGCATTTTATTGAGGATTTTTGCATCTATGTTCATGAGAGATAATGACCTATAGTTCTCTATATTGGTAGTGTCTTTACATGACGCTGGTATCATGGATTTGTTTGCTTCATAGAATAAGTCTGGGGAATTTTTATCTTCTTCTATTTTCTGAAATACTTTATGTAGACTTGGTGACCATTTTCTCTGAATGTTTGATAAAATTCACTAGTAAAACCATCTGGTCCCGGGCTTTTTTTGTTGTTGTTGCTGGAAATTGTTTAATACTTGTTCAATGTCTCTTTTGTAATGAGTCTATTCAGGTGTTCTATTTCAGTCTTTGTGAGTTTACACAAGTTGTGAATTTCTAAGTATTTGTTCATTTTCTCTAGGTTTTCATTTTGTTTTTCATAATATTCCATTGTTAATGTGTTATTTTCGTTTTTTCTGTTGTAGTTTTGCCCCTTTCATTTCTTATTCATACTATTATGTTTTTTGTTTTGCTGGCGGTTTGTCGATTTTATTGATTTATTTGAAGGACCAACTCTTAGTCTTATTGATGATTTTAATTACTTTTCTGGTTTATATTTAATTTATTTCTGCCTTAAATTTTTTCATTTACATTTTTTAAGAGGGTGTCAGATTTTCTTGCTGTTCTTTTTTAACTTGTTGGAGTTATTTGGTTAAATAATCAATTATTTTTCTTTCTTCCCTTTTGATGTGTTTGCTTATTGCTATAAATTGACCTCTAATCATTGCTTTGGTTGTTTCCCAGAGGTTTTGTTATGTTTTTATCATCATTTGTCTTAAGAAACTTTTTACTACATTTTATATTTTTTCTATTATCCACTCATGTTCAAGGAAGGTTTTGTTCAGCTTCCAAATGTATGGGGAATTTTTTATCCTCAACAAATATATGCAGCCTTGAAAGTGCTTACTAGCCTATGCTAACAAATTTAGAAGACTGCTACCTGGACAATTGGCTGGAAGAGATTCAAATCTGTTCCTGTTCCCAATAAAGGTGATCCAACTGAATACAGAAAATATAGGGTAATATAATTAATATCCTATGGAAGTAAATGTTTCTGTATTTTTCTAAAATATGACTGAAACAGTATATTAAAAGATAACTGCCAATAATTCCACCTGGATTCAAAAAAGTCATTACAATGAAGGATATTATTGCTGATGTCAGATGAATTTTGGCTGAAAGTAGAGAATACCAGAAGGATGTTTACTTTTATTTTATTGATTATGCTAAGACATTTGTTTGTGTAAATCATAACAATTTATGGCTAACATTGAGAAGAATGAGAATTCTAGAATGACTATTAGTGCTTACAGCAAAACTACATAGATCAAGAAGTTTTATGAATTGAACAAGCATACATGGCATGTTTTAAATCAGGAAAAGTATGTGTCAGAGTTATATCTTTTTTCTCTTAAATTGACAGAGTACAGTTACAAAAATAGATTTGTTGTTTATAATTTAGTTAGAAACATATTTTTTTCATATTATGTGCTGTCAAGTTGCCTAGGATTCATAGTGACCCTACGTACATCAGCTCTGAAGCCTGCCTTGTCCTGAGCCAGTCTCAAAGACTCTGCCACACCTACGCCCATTTCCCAGTTACAGCATCTCATTTAGGGTCTTCTTCTCCTGCTCTCCATCCACCTGTCCAAGCATGATGTCCTTCTCCAAGGAGTTGTCTTTCCTGGCCATGTGCCCAAAGTATATGAGACAGAGCTTCAAAATCTTAGCCTCCAAGGAGAAACTTCATTTCACCTTCTGCAAGACAGTGTTTTTGTTTTCTTGGTAGTCCATGGTATATTCAAGGCTCTTTTTCAGCACAACAGGAATAAATTTTTCTCCTGTCACCCTTTGTCATTGTCCAGATCTCTGATGCATAGCAAAAATAATTGCAAAGACCATGGTCTGTATAAAGCACACCTTAGTTTCCAGACTGACATTGTTGCTTTTTAGTACTTTGGAGAGGTCCTTGACAGCATATTTTGCCAATGCAAATTTGTCTTTTGATTTCATAACCATTCATGCCAAGAGTGTTGACTGAGGAGCCCAGCAAGTTGTAAATGTGAACAACCTCAATCTCTTCTCCATCTATCATGGTGCTGCCAAATTGTCCCGTGGTGAGAGTCTGTCTTCTTCATGTTCAGCTTCAATCCATATTGAAGATTACAGTCCTTTGATTTTTTGCAGAAATCGCTTCAGGCCCTCCTTAATTTCAGCAAGCAAGGTTGTGTCATATGAATGAAAACAGTTGTTGATAAGTCTTCCTCCAATCTCAATGCCACATTTTCCTTTTAAAGTACAGCTTCCTGAATGATCTGTTCTGCATTTAGATTGAAAAGGTATGGAGATAGGATGCATCCATGACACACTTGTTTTCCACTTTTGATCCATGCAGTGTTTCCTTGCTCTGTTCTTAGGACTGCTTCCTGATCCTAGTATAGGTTTTGCATGAGTACAATCAAGTATTCTGGGATTCCCATTCTTGTCAAGGTTAGCCACAATTTTTTGTGAGCCACACAGTCAAATTACTGCATAGTCAATGAAACACAGACATTCCTCTGGTACTCATTGATTTCTGTTAAGATCCATCTGACATTGGCAATAATGTCCCTAGTGCCATGATCTCTTCTAAACCCAACTTGCATTTCTTATGATTATAGTTATTTTAATTGCTCAGAACTTTGAAAAATACTATTTTACAGAAGAGATTTATTTATTTAATTTATACTTACCATATAATTCTTCTATTGTAAACCTTCTATAACTAAAGTTAAAATCACATACATTTTTCATTTAGGATTTCAATACTTTTCTTACATATCAGTTTGCATATTAGAAAATGCAAAATTTGGGCAGCTTAACATCAGGAAATAAGTATCTGTTCAAAATTAGCAGATGTGTTTGAATATATTAAGAATGTAATCAATCTTTATTGCCACTTTAAATGTAGCATCAAATCCCTTATTCGTGTTTCCTAATGTAAACTATGCAAAAAGCACCATTTCTATTATTGCAGCCAACTAAAGAGAACTAAATGTTTGTTTGGGTTGGTTTTTCTAATAAAAAATGCAGTATGTTTAAAGAACAGAAAAGCAGGATCATTTCATAAATTACTTCCTTCTACAAATTGTTAGGATAAAATATAATTTAAGCTATGTTACCTATTGTTCATATTCTGAGAATCCTTTATGTGCTTATCTGTTTAAGTAAATTACTAAGCTTAACCTTCTTAAATGTTTAAGACAGATTTTGCTTGAACATCAAGTCAGGAAATGGAATTAAATATCTCTCAGTGTAATAGATTGCTCTCAGCAACCTGAGACGTTCACAGCCCGAGACATCAGTTAATTGGTATATGCTTTTCCACTAAGGTATAATAATAAAGGTAATTTTAATTTGTTGATACAAACTTTGGTATGTATGCACAACATATTGATTATCTCAAAATTTTAAATAAACATTTTAAAATTACTTTAGCATGAAGAAAAACCAAAATAGAAACAACAAGATAAACTATATATAGTGATGGAAAATGTGGAAGTGATTATGTGGGTGCAGACCATGATTAATGTAATGTGCACACAAAAATGTTGAAGTGACTTTTGTTCTGTTATGTATGTATTTATCTCTGTAATAATAAAAAACTCAATATCTCTGTGTTGAATATAATGTACTTTCCTAGATTTGATAGTTTGACACTCTAAACTCAAACTGGCCATATGTAAAACATAATGATCAAATATCCAGATGCTAACTGAAAGTCAGTAATTCAAATCCATCAGCTAGTTCCCGGAGAAAAACCAAACCTGGTAATAGGTTACTGTTAAAGATTCCATTCGAGGCAACTCTAGAAGGAGAATGTCTGTTCTGTCATATAGGGTTAAGATCAGTTAAGATTGACTCAGTGACACATGACAAGAAAAATAATTTATATTAACCATAAAACAAGAATCAAGGAATTAGAGTCAGTATTCCAAACTATTGCTTGTCCAGTCTATTGAATTTACTGAGAATATTCCAAACTATTGCTTGTCCAGTCTATTGAATTTACTGAGAAGTGGAAATAGTAAACATTAAAGTCACTGAGAATTTCCTACCTTCCCACCAGAAGTTAGCTGTTCTTCAAGGAAAGCTTATGTGTCTTCCATTTTGAAGTTACTCTCTTTCCTGTTAGCCCTCCAGCCCCTGAGAAATAGAAAAAGACAAATATGACAAGACAAACAGCTCAAAAGAGAATAAGTCCATTGTAATCTTATTTTCTGCTCCCTCACTCCAATTCTGGCACTAGCAACATCATCACAATCCTGTACATTGCTTTTGTTAGGTATTGTCAAATGTCAAGTTGGTTGCTAATTCACGACAGTGTGTACAACAGAATGAAACACAGCCTGGTGCAGCACCTACCAGTGATCACTTCTAGTCAGCAGTAATAACTGATAGGGATTTTCAGATCTTTGTTTGTAGGTCATTATTCCTAGTGCACTGTAGTCTAAAAGTTCCTTTGAAACCTATTCATCAACACAGCAATGGAAAAATTTCCATTGACACATTGGTGGTGGTTTATAAAATATAACCAAATCAAATCCAAGTCTCTTGAGTGAAAGATAGGAATTTTGCCCCTGAATATTATTGACTCTTCTTATATGTTACAGTGATTTAAGTATAATAATAAGTATTTCTAAACACCAATAAAATATGGGTTTAATGATAAATTACATACTTTTAAAAAATAATTGTTTTAATGTTTTTATTGGAATTAATTTTTCTCTTCAGATTTGAATAATATTTCGAGAAAGGAGTGACAAAAATAAAATTCCTAAAAAAAATTAATTCCTATATCATATGTCTTTATTATTATGTTTCACTGTGGACCTGTGGGCTAATTAACTTAAATCTCCCAGAATATCACTCTTCTCATTACAGTATTTTTTTTCCATGACACTGGTGTTTAATTGCTATTGTTGTTGTTGTTATGTGCCCCTTTTTGTGACCGTTTGAACAATGGCTCTGAACTTTGTCATAGCCTAATCTAACCTAATCATCTCTGACACAACTGGCACCAAAAGGCTATAATTTGAGTTGCAGCAGTATACAATTTCTCAGTCAAGACAGCTTCCAAAATGATCTGGCAGGTATCTCAGCTTTCTGCTTCATGTTATAAAGCTCCTAGTCCTGCCAGATATGGCCCCTAATCCTCTAACAAATGAGGGTAAAGGCTCCTAGCTCTGGTTCCATGTAGTAGCAGCCCCAATGCCAGCTCTGTATCATGTCAGGTCTCTGGTTCTCTATTGCAGCTGCTGCTCCTACAAACCCTAGTCTTACTGGCATAGAAAGCTTTAACCTAGAAGGAATGGAACTCTGCATTCTCTCTCTGCTTCTTTGTTGGTAGTGGGATTATCAAATTTGCTGTCTAGCCCACTCAGTTTAATGGTGAAACTATCCAATCTCGTTGTGAACAGACCAACATTCTCCACTCACATGTTCCCACCAAATCAGGTGGCAAAGTCAAACTGAGGAGGAGCTGTTGCGGAAGACCAAGGACTGTAGTCTTCAATATGAATTGAAGCTCAACATCAAGAAAACAAAGATTCTCACCACTGGACCAATTGACAGCACCATGATAGATGGAGAAGAAATTGAAGTTGTTTACAATTACAGTTTGCTCAGCTCCATAATAAACTCTTGGCACCAGCAGTCAGGAAATCAACAGATGAATTGCACTGGGAAAATTTGCTGTCAGAGACCTCTCCAGAGTATTGAGAAGTAATGGTGTTAGTCTAGGGATTAAGGTGTGCCTGAGTCATGCCATAGTCTTCACAATTACTCGCAGTGCATAAAAGATCTGGACAATGACTAAGAATGACAGAAGAAGAATTGATGCTTTTCAGTTTTACTGGAGAAGATTCTTTAACCTACCCATACTATATACCACCAAGAAAATAAATAAGTCTGTCTTGGAGCGAGTGAGACCAAATTTCTCCTTGGGGGCTAGGGTTTTGAAACTCCATCTCACATACTTTGGGCACATGACCAGGAGGGACCAGTCATTAGAGAGGGCATCATGCTCTGAAGGGTGGCGAGCACAGGAGAGAAAAAACTCAGATGAGATGGGTTAATATAATAATTGGGAAAATGAGGGTAGGACTATTGGAGTCAGTGAGTCTGGCTCAGGACAAGGTAGGTTGCAATGCTGTTGTACATAGGGTCTCTATGAGTTGCAACTGACTCGATGGCCCATAGCAACAACAACAACAATAAACAAACTAGTAATTTTAGAAGACATGCATGTCTTTCTCTGAAACATCTATTACAGTGTTATTTGCATCTATAAATAAAGGTCCCACTTAGAGAAAACCATTAGGTCATAGAAAATCAATAGTAATTCATAGAATGAAACACGTTTTCTTTATTTGGTTGGGTTCTGATCAACACATCCCCAGCCATCTGTAGCCAGGTCCAAATGAGCATCAGCCACAACTCAGGAGTTCACACTTCTTCCTGTGTTTCAGACTGGCTTAGCCCTTCACTCAACAGTCCCTCATGGGCCAAGTCATCATACCAAATATCCTCAGGACTCCTTGCTCTGTACACCAGTAACCCTTCTTCATTTATCCATTCATCATGTTAGGTGGACAGGGGCTCAAGAAACAAGTCCAAACTCAGCCTGTCTCTTCATTGTTTCATATCTCCAACTTCCCCTCAAGTGGACCCAGTTGTTCACCATGAGTTAAGCATACTTACCAACTTCCTTTAACCTTAAAATCCTGGAAAGGAAGTTCTGATGTTTCCTTCTACCTGTCATCCAGTACACCCAGGTGGTCAACGTGAGTTAAGCAGCAGCTTTACTCTGTCTTAATTTCATTGCAAATGTCTATTTTTCTGCTCCTCTGCTTTGAAATGTAACTCTCCTCAGAGAACTGGGTGGGGCTTAGACTTTGTTCTTAGGCTAAGAACTACTATAAGCATTCTTTTAGAGAACTATTTAATTGGAATTATTAAAATGTTTGATGTTTGCTAATTTTTTTTATAAAATGCATTCACTTAACTCTTACAGAAACGTGTATAAACTTGACAGCATTAATAAAGGCAATGAAACATTTTTTCCTATACTCTCCAAGATATTACCTAGAAATATGGGCAAGAAATATCAAAAATAATAATCTCAATCCTGGAAGGCAACTCCAAATCATATGTAAAAATGATGAGGAATTTCTCATTGATAAAGTGTCCAAAGTTTTCATGTATGACCTTAATGAAGAGTAGTATTCCTAGAAAGTAATTTGGTAAAGCCTTGAGAACATAAAAAGAACAAGACTAAACAATGACATCTCTAATTTGGAAGGTTAAAAAAAAAATACTTGAAAGTTAGCCCAATCAATCAATCAAAAGTAATACAAAGTGTCTTTATACTTTGTCCTCCTCAGATTAATAGCAGATTATTTATGAGAAGCCTGAGATCAGTGTAATCCCAAATGCTTAAACTGCTATAAAAAGGCATAGAATTTTATTAACAGCTTCATCTGTGGCTCAGTTCCCCAATTCCTGTAAGGCCAGTGGGTTCGATAGTTCGCTAGAAGGTCTCCAGAGACTCAGGCTTCTCAGGGGAAGACTCACATGACCTTAGGTATGCAGGCTGTGGCTTGCATAGACACTGGTGAGCAACGGACCAGGCAGCAGGACGTTTTCTAATAGTCACATTGCCGTTCCTGTGTTAAGAGTTTTCACACACACAACCCCGCCACGCCTGTATGGAGAGTGTGTTCTTAATATTGACCTTCCAGCTGTTGTTAATTTGTTAGACCATGCTGATTTGCAAAACCATGTGTCTGTAGTTAGGGTAGTTGGAGACCAGAGTGGGCTTAACGTAATGGCTAAAAAAGCCAATTTTTAGGCTAACACAGCACATACTTTGGGTATGTTGTCCGGGAAGACCAGTCCTTGGAGAACGACATCATACACGGAAGAGAAGGAAAGGAAGACCCTGAATTAGACGGAATGACTCAGTGACTGTGGCAATGGCAGCTGGTGTGTCAGCAAACTGTGAGTTTGGCTCAGAATAGAGTAGGATTCATAGAGTTGCTATGAGTTGTAAATGACTCAAAGGCACGTAACAACAACATACAGACGGTTAGATTCTATTATTCAGTATTTTGCTAAGGATTTTTGCTTCTATGTTCATGAGAGGTATTGGTCTGTAGTTTTCTTTTTTCATAATATCATTGCCTGGTTTTGGTACTAGGGTTAAGCTTGCTTAAAATAACTTAAATAGAATTGGTGACAGTTCACCTGTAAATGCTTGATGGAATTCTCCAAAGAGATGTCTGGGCCAGTTGTGGGGTTTGTTTTGTTATTTTAGGTTTTGTTTGTTTTGCGGGTTTTTTTTGTGGGGTAGTCTTTATGGATTGCTCATTTTCTTCTTTTACGGTAGGTCTGTTTAAATGTTATCTGTCTGTGTAAATTTGAGCAGGATGTGAGTTTCTAAGAATTTGTAATTTCCTCTAGATTTTCAAATGTATCAGAATATAGCTTTTCATAATATTTCAACATTATCAATTTAATTTCAGTGGTTCTGTTGTGATGTCACCCCTTTCACTTCTTGAGTTATTGGATTATTTTCTTTTGTTCAATTTGCCAATGGTTAAGTATTCTGACCAACCAGTTCCTGGTTTTGTTGATGGTATCAGTTGCTTTTCTGTTTTCTATTCCATCGATTTAAGATTTTCTCTTTATAATTTGTTTCTAGAGGCTGTGGGTTTAGCTTGTTATTTTGCTATTTTCTGGAGGAGTTGTTTATTTTACTCCTTTCTTCTTTTCTCCTGAATATACTTATATGCATGAACTGTCCTCTAAGGAATGTCTTAGGTGTATCCCAGAGGTTTTGATATATTTTATTTTCATTTTCATTAGTTTTGAGGTAATTTTTCAATTTCATATTTTGTTTCCTCTATCACTCAGTAGTGTTCCAGCAAGGTGCTATTTAGTTTCAGTGGGTCCTCTGTTTTTACTTTATCCTTTTGTTAATTTCAAACTTATTATCCTATGAAAAATTCTTGGTTTTATTTCACTATCTTTTCATTTATCGAGACTTGCTTTGTGTCTTAAGACGTAGTCAATTCACAGTGTCCCTGAAAAATAATAACCTAAGTTTTTGTTTGATGAAGTATCCAGAATGCATCTATGAGTTAAATTGGTCAGTTGTATAGTTTCATTCTTCTGTATCTTTGTGGTCTTTCCTTTGAGTCATTCTGTCTTGGTGAAAGTGGTGTGTGAAATTCTTCTACTACTATTGTGGTACTATTTTTTCTTCGGGTCTGTTAAGGTTTGTTTTATGCATTTTTCAGGTCTACATTTTTGTGCATAGATATTAAGTAAGGCCCTGTTCTCTTATTCAGTCTTGCCTTTAATTGTTACATACTGTCCTTGTCTCTATGGTAATTTTCATCCTGAAATCTGTTTTATTGGAGATATTGTCACTCCTGTTTTTTGGTGGATGTAATTTGCTTGTTGTTTCCCCATTCTTTGCACTGTTCTTTGTTTCTTATATGTGTCACTTGTCGCCAATGTTTTATCGAACAGTATCATTGATATCACATGCAAGCAACATTCTTCTGAAAATTATCCAAAAACGTTTGGAACAATATGTCAACAGAGAACTGCCAGATATGCAGGCTGGATTTAGAAGAGGTCGTGGTACTAGGGGTATTATAGCTAATGTAAGATGGATCTTGGCAGAAAGCAGAGAATACCAGAAGAACGTCTATCTGTGCTTCATTGACTATGCAAAGGCTTTTGACTGTGTGAATCACAAGCTATGGCTGATTCTGAGTAGAATGGGAATCCCAGAACATTTGATTGTGCTATTACTTGGACCAAGAGGCAGTCATCAGAATAGAGCAGGGAGACACGGGATGGTTCAAAATCAAGAAAGGGTTCCGTCAGGGATGTATTTTGTCTCCATACCTTTTCAATCTGTATATTCAGAACAGATCATCCGAGATGCTGGGCTGTATGAGGAGGAATGTGGCATCAGGATTGGTGGAAGAATCGTCAACAACCTGCGTTATGCAGATGACACAACCCTGCTCACTAAAACTAAGGAGGACCTGAAGCACTTGCTGCAGAAGGTCAAGGACTGCAGTCTTCAGTATGGATTGAAGCTCAATATCAAGAAAACAAAGATTCTCACCACTGGACCAATTGGCAACATCAGTATGGATGGTGAAGAGATTGAGATAGTTAACAGTTGTATTTACTTGGCTCCACAGTCAACACTCTTGGTAACAGCAGCCAGGAAAACAGGAGATGAATTGCATTGGGAAAGCCACCTATGAGGGACCTCTCAAGAGTACAACGTCAGGCTGGAGACTATGGTGCACCTGATCCAGGCTATAGTCTTTGCAATTATGTGCTATGCATCGGTGAGTGAGACAGTGAATAGGGATGATAGAAAGAGAATTGATGCCTTTGAGTTGTGGTGCTGGAGAAGAGTGTTGACTATACCATGGACTGCTAGGAGAACAAACAGGTTTGTCCTGGAGAGGGTGAAGCCAGAATGTTCTCTAGAGTCAAGCATTCTGAAGCTTCGTCAGACATATTTTGGGCATGTTGCAAAGAGGGACTGGTCCTTGAAGAGGGACATTATCTTTGGGAGAGTGGAGGGACGGGGCAGGAGAGGAAGACCTTGGATGAGATGGATCGATTCTGTGAGTGGAGTGGTGGGAATGAATGTGTTTGAGACAGCGAGGTTGGCACAGGATAGAACGGCATTTAGGACTGTTGTACATAGGGTCGCTATGAGTCGCAAGAGACTCGATGGCACATAACAACAACCAAAACAACAAGCCATTTTTGAATTATGTTATAAATAGGCCAGTTCTTATGATTGCCATTTTGCTGCGTTCCTTTTTCTGCTTTTGCCAGTTGCTTTTGTCCATTCACTTTTCTTTGCTGTCTTTATGTGAAGAAACATCTTTGAGAATTTCTTGTAGAATTTATGTTGTTTTCTCAAATTCCTTAAGTTCTTGCTTTTCTGCAGAAGACTTAAATTATCCTTCACATTTGATAGACAGCTTTGCAGTATGAGGAATCCTCAGCTGGCAAATGTTTTCTTTTAGCCTTCTGTATGTGCCATCTCATTGTCTTCTTCTTCACATGGTTTCTGCTGAAAAGTCAGAAGTTAACCTAATTTGTTCTTCTTTGTAGGCAAATCTTCATTTTTCCTTTTCCTGCTTTTGTATTCTATCATTGTCTTTGATTAAGGAGAACTTGACAGCTTCTGCGTTGTGTGTTTCCTCATTTATTTCATACCTGGTAAGTTTTCTGCTAATACCTCTTCTACAATTTTCTCCTTGCATTGTTATTTCGCCCCCCCTCTCCTGTTCCAGAATTCCAAACATACACGTTTCTTCATTTGATGCCATCCCACTTGATAATTAATATTACTTTTCATTTTCCATCTATCGTCTGTGGTTTTTTGTTTGGTTTTTTTTTTTTAGTTAGTTCTCAGAATCAAAGACTGCCTACTGTCTTTCAGGACAGGAAGACTGTGGCTTTCATATTTCTGTTCTTAGAGCCAGGTCTCAGTACCTTTCTTTTAAATGTTATAATCTATCTACAAAGTTTTTGATAATCCTTTCCTCAAGGGATGCTGCTTTAAGTGTGCAAGGAATTTAATCACAAATCTCTATGTAAAACAATGATTGTTGTTATCGTTGTTGTTGTTTACATCAAGTCAGAACTAACCCATAGCAGAACTTCTGGTGGGTTTTCAGAGAGAGTTAATTGCGTGGGAGGAGATTGCACAACCTTCTCTCACAAAGCAGCTGGTGGCCTCAAACCACATGCCTTCAGGATTACAACGCAGCTTCGTACCGCTAGGCCATCATATTTTTAGGATGCAATAACGTACATCTTTAAAGACTCATTCATTCAGAGATCTGTCTCTCCAGGAATTTTTACACTGGAGAGATGAAGCCTGTAAGGATATTAGAACATGTAAGCAGTTGATGAAGATATTCAAGTTGTAAAGACTTGAGGACTTTTGTTATCCAATAGAGAGTTGAGATATTGGCTAAGAGATATAAAAGATGTAATTTTAAAAGTAAAACTTTCAGTCCTAGATAAAACATTCAGTAGCTCTGCTGATGCCAAGGTGGCAACTTCTTCAGATATCCTGGACCAGAATAACTAAAAAGAACTGCTTCTGAATTCCTAGTCATAGGTATTATGAAACAATAAAGCCTTACACTGTAAAGTCTTTTAAATTAACTGTTAATTTAGCAAGGTGGTGGTGTTGTTATCCTTATGAGCTGTTGAGTTGACTCCGACTCATAATGACCTTGTGTACAAGAGCTCTGAACTCTGCTCTGTCTTGAGGCAGTTTTATCATCTCTGATACATCTATCCGATTACCCCAGTCACTCAGTCAATCTATCTCATTCAGGGTCTCCCTCTTTGATGCTATCCCTCCACCTTTTTAAGCGTGATGTTCCTCTCCAAGAACAGGTCCCTCCTTGCAACATGCCCAAAGTATGTCAGCTGGAGCTTCAAAATCCTTGCTTCCAAGGAGCATCTTTGTTTCTCTCTCTCCAGGATGGATTTATTTATTCTCTTAGCAGTTTATGGTATATTAAATACTTTTCTCTATCACCCCAACTCAAAGGCATTAATTCTTTTGTCATCCCTAGTCATTGTCCACATCTCTGAGGCATAGCAATTAATTGTGAAGACCATGGCCTGGATCAGGTGCACCTAAGTTTCTAGACTGACATTATTGCTTTTCATTACTCTGGAGAGGTCGCTGACAGCATATTTTTCCAATGCAATTCATGTTTTGATTTCCTGGCTGCTGGTACCAACAGTGTTGATTGTGTAGTCAAGTAAGCGAAAGCTGTTAACAATCTCAATCTCTTCATCGTCTGTGATGCTGCTGCCAGTGGTGAGAATTTTTGTTTTCTTGGTATTGAGCTTCAATCCATATTGAAGGCTGCAGTCCTTGACTGGTAACAGCAAATTCATCAGGTCCTCTGTTTCAGCAAGCAACGTTGTAACATCTGCATAATGCAGGTTGTTGAGGAGTCTTCCTCCTATCCTTATGCCACATTCCTCCTCATAAAGTCCAGCCTCCCAAATGATCTGTTCTGCATATAGATTAAAAGGTATGGAAATGGCATCCATACCTGGTGTACACCTTTCCTGATTTTGAACCTTGCAGTGTTTCCGTGTTCTGTTCAGAAGACTGTGTCCTGGTCCAAATATAGATTTCACATAAGCACAATTAAGTGTTCAATTAGGCACTATCCCTTAACCTAATAGGCTAATACAACTGGAGCTGGTTTTTTTTCCCCCCCTCCAAATATAAAGAGTTTATTGATCAATTTCTGTGTCTAGAGTACAAAAGATAAACTAACCACAGGCCCACCCGCCCAGCCAGGCCTACAGTCCTTTGGTATCCACTAAGCCCAGTTCCGCAGCACCGCCCACGGCCTCAGGCTTCAAACATGGCCATGCAGGCCTGGGCCCCTTGGTCTTGGGCCTGGCGCTCGCCCGATGCGCCGCGGCTCAGCTCCTTCGGACCCACGTGAAGCTTGAGCTGCAGCGGGGCCGTGTCCCCGAAGGGGCAGCCCCGCTTGGGCATTGGAGCTGTTTTTATATTTTCCAGAATGTCTGTTTTTTTCCTATTAGTTTCCAACAACAACTAGCTTACCTAGTAGGTTTATTCCCAAGCAGCCTTGGGCCTTTACGTTTTCCTGTGGAGTGGGCAGGGATTTTCAAAGCCCATTGTGCTGTCCTGCTTCTCTGCCTGTGAAGTTTTCTTTCTGCCCTCTCTACGCGTCCCACGAATGATTCCTGAGCAGCCTTGAGCCTTCAAGGTTACATGTGGGGTGGACGGGGACTTTCAAGGCCTGTTGTGCTGTCCTGCACAAAATTCTTGGTGCCAGCCGCCAGGAAATTAAAAGATGTATTGTGATGGGAAAGTCCGCTGTTAGGGACCTCTTCAAAGTACTGAAGAGCAACGGGGTCTCTCTGGAGACTAAGATGCGACTAATACAGGCCATGGTCTTTGCAATCACTAGTTATGCATCAGAGAGTTGGACAATGACTGGGGAGGATAGGAGAATTGTTGCCTTTGAGCTGTGGTGCTAGAGAAGAGTATTGAGGGTACCATGGACTGCTAAGAAAATAATCATGTTCATCGTGGAGAGGGTTAAACTGGGCTGCTCCTTGGAGGCAAGGGTTCTGGAGTTTCGTCTGACATACTTTGGACATGTTGTGAGGAGGGACCGGTCCTTGAAGAGGGACATCATGCTTGGCAGGGTGGAGGGATGGCGCAGAAGAGGAAGGCCCTCTATGAGGTAGATTGATTCAGTGACTGGTGTAATCAGGATGGGTGTATCAGAGACAGTGTGATTGGCACAGGACAGAGCAGAGTTTAGGGGTGTTTGACATAGGGTCACTATGAGTCGTAAGCTACTTAACGGCAGACAACAACAACAACAACAACAAGAAGTAGGTTTGTTAGAATAAAGTATTAATGTGAATATTTTGGTCTGCAAAAATTCTGTCTACTCTTACATTGAAAAATTAATATAATTTTGGCCATCTTCACAAGAAAATAATGATCAATGTTTACAATTATTTCGAGAGTTAAATAAGTATGTATTGAGCAAATAATAAAAACAATTATCTAATAAATTACAAATAAAAAATTTATCGCTTGCAATTTAGTTTTTTAAATTGTAGTGCATATTAAATTAATAATCTCATTCCTGTCAATTTATTACCTAGAACCAACTCATAGCTTACCTTCCTTTGAGTTTCTGAGCCTATAAATTGTAAAGTTAAACTTAGTGTTAACTTTGTAATAGCAAAAGTGAATTTTGGTTTTGCTCAACATTCTCATTTAGACTAATCGGTCGATTTAAATCACCAGAGAGGTGTGATCTTTGGTTTAGCAGTACGACTCTCTGCACTCTAAGCCTTCTAGGTTTTATTTTTTTTAATGAACAGTATAATTAGAAAAACTTTGGATTTACAAGAGAAGAGCAAAAGTGACATGTAAGGTATCCATATACTACACACCCAGTTTTGATTATTTTTTTTAATATTTATTTCCATCTTATAGCTGTATAGCATATTTGTTATGGCTTATAAAAATACTGATAAATTTGATTTTTGCTTTGTGGAAACCTCCATTTTTTAATTTTTTTTTTTAACATCTTTTTTTTTTCTGTTGCATGTTCTTCTGCTTGCTGCCTGAACTACAGGCTTTGGACTTGTCAAAATACAACATTCAAAGAACCCAATTCCTTAAAATAAATACAATGTCTCTGTCTATGGTGACTGATCTATTGGCCTCTCTACATTTATTTCTATATATTACCAGCTTGTTTCTCCAGAGAATCTTGACTAATAAGTATTTATGTGTACCCTTTTTATGAATCCCCCCAAATATGTTGTACAAACACGTGGAAGTACAATTAGAGATTATTTGATAAGATTGTTTATAGAAGCCTCTGGTGGTATAGTCCATAGGGATTGTCACTGTGAACCCAAAGACTGTTCAACTTAGCAAAAACGGTTTTTGTTTTTGTTGTGTTCTAAATAGGATCTATTTATTTGTATTCCTACAACACTAAACACCATCACCACTCACAAAAACTGAAAGTTCTTAATATTCAACATTCTTTCTAGTTGTTGGTACAACCAACTTTTTTAGACTTCAACTGTTTAGAATGATTCTGTGTGCCCATTGGTAAATTAATACATTTAAATACAGTAAGTAATATATTAGGATTATTGTTTTAATCAATTTTCTATTGAAAAAATAAGTTGAATAGTTTTTAAACATAAATCCATACTTTTTTATTATGTATATATTCTCTTTGTATGAGGTGATGTTAGTTAACAGTAGTTGAGGTGTGTTTTCTTTCTTGAGACTTTATGAAATTTATTTCGTAATTTATATATAATCATTTATCAAATCAGTGTTTTTACACAATAGAGCCTTTAATTCAAATAAAACCTTAATTAAGGTCACCTATAGTTTCTCCAGGGAAGCAGCTGAGGCCAGGCCCACAGAGGACCTCCACAGTAGCTTCAGACACGCCTCCAGGTAACAAGCCCCAAGGCGGAGCCTAAACCAGTTGGGGAGGAACAAATCAAGAGTCAGAGGGAAGCAGAGGGAAGAAAAGCACAACCTATACAGGAGTTCTACAGGACACATTACCTTCCCTTCAGAGACAGTACAAGTAAACTTAAGAGACACTGGACACAGGAACAAAAAATCTCTCTGACAAGCTGTCAAGTCATGGGTCTGACAATGGGACATTAATTCTAAAGGCATTTGGTAGAAGTGACGTGGTATCCTGCTGGAGGGTGGAGCTGGGAAAAAAGTGGGTCAAGCCACTGGGCTAAGGGCAGGGACTACACTGTAACTAATGGTCAACTCCAAAATGAGAGATTTATCTTTTACTATTCCACAAATTGCTGTCTGTAAGATACTCCTCTAAGTCTAAACATTCAGATTAAGACAGACTAGGAAGAAGGATTGGCCATCCACTTCTGAAATGGCAGGCCTCTGAAAACCCTATGTACAACACAACAAATGTAGACAAACAGAAAGGGCAACCTAGGTAGAGCTGTCAAGCATGGAAATACAAAGGAAGAGGAACAGTTGTAAACAGACACTAGTAATTAGAACATGGAATGTGAAAACCATGAATGTAGGAAAATTGGAAATTGTTAAGAAAGAAATGGAATGCATAAATATTGACATACTAGGCATTGGAGAGATGAGATGGACTGGCATGGGTCATTTCGAGTCAGATGATCATATGATATATTATTCTGGAGATGAAAAGGTGAGGAAAAATGGAGTTGCTTTCATAGT
>NW_006400219.1:628146-629769 GCF_000299155.1 Elephantulus edwardii | reverse complement strand
AGGATAGAAGGAGCATTGTCGTCTTTGAGCTGTGGTGCTGGAGAAGAGTACTGAATGTACCATGGACTGCCAAGATTCATCCTATAGAGGGTTAAAGCAGGCTGCTCCTTGGAGGCAAGGATTCTGGGGCTTCGCCTGACATACTTTGGACATGTTGTGAGGAGGGACCGGTCCTTGGAGAGGGTCATCATGCTTGGGAGGGTGGAGGGACAGCGCAGGAGGGGAAGGCCTTCTGTGAGGTGGATTGATTCAGTGACTGAGATAGTCAGGATGGGAGTGTCAGAGACAGTGTGTTTGGCACAAGACCGAGCAGAGTTTAGGGCTGTTTTACATAGGGTCGCTATGAGTCACAAGTGGTTCGATGGTACATGACAACAACAACAACAACAACAACCTAGTTTCTCCCTATATGGTATCATTTTGTAGTTTTCCATTTGACTTAAGTATTCAATCTAGTTTTGTTATTTAATTTTTATAGAAAAGATCTGTGTCTAGGTGGTTTACTTAAACACGTGGGCTTTTAATTGTCCCAGCAAAACAATTAAAACCATCAGTGTTATATAAACTATAGACACTTTAAGACAAATGGAGAATAAGTTTAAGTGATCAGGGATCTTATTTTACTTGGATCTGCAATCAACACCAATGGAAACAAAAGTCAAGAATTCAAATTGTATATGCACTGGGAAAATTCTCTGCCAAGTCTTCTTTTAAATATTAATGAACAAAAGTGTAATCTTATCTATGGAGGAGTGTGGTTATAATTTGCTGTTTACTCAATGCACATAACAAAAAATAGCAATGGATCTGGGGACTAATGTCACAAATGTGAGATAATTTTCTTATTTTATATACCAAAGACACATGATAGATCTCATGTCTTATCAATGAAGAATGGAGCTCTGGTGATTTAAATCCACCAGCTGCTCCTCAGAAGAAAGATAGGTAGGTAGTCTCCTTCTGTATAATTTATGGCCTTAAAAATCCTCTGCAGGTACAATTATGACTTGGTCCTACAGGATAGCACATGGTTAATATCTATTTATTTGGTTAAAGTGGTTGCTGCCATACTTCTCCCATGTGTGGTGACTAGTTTTTACATTATTTTAATAATGGCTAGTCTGTAACTCAAATCTACACTGAGGAGAAGTAGAATTATGCTCTCTGTCCTGGAGGAAATATAAGGTAGTGTTTTCATATATTACTCATAGGATCCCTATGTGTTAAAGTTGATTTGGAGGCACATAACAACAACTTAGAGGAAGGAGTATTATGAAAGAACAGTAAGTTAAACCATCAACACACGTAATGTTGTTGTTAGGTAATATTGAACTGAGTATGACAAATATATATCCTATGAAGAACCTATCCGAACCTGCCCTATGTGAATATGTTGCCATAAGGTACCCTACAGTTGACTTTGACTCATAATAACTCTATGGCAGCATCATGACAAATGGTGAAGAGACTGAGATTATTAACAGCTTTGGTTTGCTTGACTCCACAATCAACAGTCTTGGAACCATCAATCATGAAATCAAAAGACAAATTGCATTGGTAAAATCTGCTGTTAGGGATCTCTCCAAAGTACTATACTTGGAACAGGAGGCAGTCATCAGAGCA
>NW_006400219.1:624142-627291 GCF_000299155.1 Elephantulus edwardii | reverse complement strand
CAGAGACAGTGTGATTGGCACAAGACAGCAGAGTTTAGGGCTGTTGCACATAGGGTTGCTATGAGTCATAGTGAATAGGTCAACTATCTAAATATTAGTTGAATTTTACTAAAATGTCTAAAATATTTAACCAAATAATTTCTTTTCCTCAAAGAAAAACATTTAAAAAAAGCTACTTATTTAGTCTTTTCCATTATAAAATTACTTGATAAAAATTCATGAAGTATATAAACCAGTACCAGGTATTTTTTTAGATCTAAAAATAGAAACATAATTGGAACTTTAGAAAAGAAAAAAAAAACAACAAAGTTAATAGTAATTAAATGTATGAAAATATTATAAACTTACTCGTTGTCAAGTAGTAGAGGATAAAGCACAATGCAACATTAATCATAAAGATCAAGTGGCAAAAATTTAAAATTCTGTCTGTAGTAAATATTAGTAAAAAAGAGTAAAGTACTTAGGGGGGGATCATGGCTGATTGTTGGACCAATTGTGGGACCCCATCACTTTAAACAGAAGGGAGTGAGGTAGCTGGAGCTCAACTTGGGTGGTACGTAGATTCAGTTCTTGAGGGGAAAACCAAGGCTTCTTGGTTTTCCATTCAGGTGCCCCCACCAGCCGGGCACACCCTGCCCCCTGCATGCATCTGTGTGTGTGTCTCCTCCTACCCCCGCATGCATCTGAATGTGTGCCCACCCAATCTTCTTCTGGAGCAGTGATGTAAGATCAAGAACCAGCTATCACCTCAGGCATGAAAAACTACCACAAAAATATCCCAAAAGAAACAGGCTACCTCTCACTTCCCACAGAAGCCCAAAGCAATATATCTCCTCCCAAAAGTGACTCAGTAGCAGTGGATTTCCTGAAGCCAGAAAGTCTGATAGAACTTTCTGACAGAATTTAAAAGAACAATGATTAAATATTTTTAATGGGTGAAAAACAAACTTGAAGAATTAAAGGACACCACATGCAAAAACAAGAGGAACTTAAAAAACACAATTTAAAACAATCCAGATAAAACAAATGAAGCATTAGAGGACCTGGGAAAACAAGAAACCACGATCCAAAATATGAGGAACAATGTTTCAGATGCTGTCAACATGATGGAGGGAAACATGAACAGAGTTGAAGAGATGGAATACAGAACCAGTGATACAGCAGACAGAATTGTCATCACTAATCTGCTAGAGCAAAAAGATCAAAATAGAAGGAAAAGAAGAAGAAAATATAAGAATAATGTGGGAGACCATCAAGAGAAATAACATGTGCATCATCAGAATTCCAGAACAGGAAGAAGTAAGGAAAGGCACTAAAAAAGTTGTGAAAGAATTACTAGAAGAAAACTTGCCAGGCAAAATGAAGAATGAGAGAATATATATTCAAGAAGCTGAGCAAACACCATATAGAATGGACCCCCAAAGAAAAACACCAAGACATATCATAGGGACATCATTCTTGGGAGGATGGAGAGACAGCGCAGGAGGGGAAGACCCTCTATGAGATGGATTGATTTGGTGACTGGGGTAATCGGGATGGGTGTGTCAGAGGCAGTGCGGTTGGCGCAGGATAGAGCAAGGTTTAGAGCTGTTGTGCATAGGGTTGTTATGAGTCGGAAACGACTCGACGGTACATAACAACAACATTGGAATATTATGAAAAACTATACTCAAATATGAAAACCCAGAGGAAATGGACATATACTTAGAAATTCCAAACCTACCTAAATTGACACAAACCAAAATTGAATACCTGAATAGACCCATTACAAAAGAAGAATTTGAAAAGGTAATAAAATAACTTCCAACCAAAAAAAGCCCTGGATGCTTCCTGTCTCTTGTATAATCACCTTTACAATAAAGGACCTCTCCAAAGTGCTAGAGAGCAATAATGTTGGTTTGGAAACCTCCTGATTTAAGTCATAGCCTTTGTACTTAAGTGCTACACACCAAAGAGCTGGGCAATGACTGAGGAAGATAGAAGATTAAATACTCTAGAAGAGTATTTAAAATACATACCATGGACTGGCAAGAAAACAAACAAATCTGTCCTGGAGAGGATGAAACCATACTGATCCTTAGAGACAAGGATTCTGAAGCTCAGTCTCACATACTTTGGGTTTGTGGCCTGGAGATAGCAGTCCTTGGAGAAGTGCATTATGCTTAAAAGAGTAGAGTGACAGTGCAGGAGAGAAAGACCCTGAATGAGGTGGATTGATTCAGTGACTGGAATAATGGGGATAGATGTGGTAGAAAAAGTAAGATTGGTTCAGGAGAGGGAAGTCTTCAGAGTTATTGTACACGGGGTTGCTATGAGTAGCAAGTGACTCAATGGCACATTACAACAACAGTATTTGGTAAAGTTGAAAATGCAGTGATAAAATAAATAATCTTTAGCTGTATGCCCTAGAAGGAAATTTGCAGGCAGAATGGTTAAACATTCACCTGTAAATCTGATAAATTGGTGGCTCAAAGCTGTCAGCAGCTCTGTAGGAGAAAAATGTGGTTGTCAGCTTCTGTAAAGAGTATTTTAATAAAAATACTCAAAATAAACAAAACACTTCAAACTCATTACCATCTAGTAGGAACCAGTTCATTGCTAATCATCCAGTAGCTCTTTGGAGACTTTAAATAGCAATGGAAGAGCCTATCTTTCTCCCCAGGAACTATGATAGAAAAGAAAGAGCCAGAAAACTTTTGGGTTAGCATTGCAACTCATTATAGACTACGCCATCAGAGTATACAGTCTTGGAAACTCTGCTGCCCTGCTGCTCTCTCCTACAGATAGACTCACTAGAATCAGGTTCAACTCAACAGCAATGGAATTTTTTATCCTTTCCATCCCCTAACCCATCCCAGATATGTTTACATATGGTACAAGGTGTTCTTAGTGGATTCTGTTGAGGACCTTCTCCACTATCCTTGGTTCAT
This sequence comes from Elephantulus edwardii, assembly GCF_000299155.1. Taxonomy (NCBI): domain Eukaryota; kingdom Metazoa; phylum Chordata; class Mammalia; order Macroscelidea; family Macroscelididae; genus Elephantulus; species Elephantulus edwardii. Next base: position 624,361 of record NW_006400219.1, on the reverse strand, counting down.
CTACTGCTTCAATAAACAGTTACTGATCTGCTACAATCCTCTAACTTCATGTTTCTGGGTCTCTCTTCTGTCTTTGGAAGCAAATGAGACAAGAACGGTGGACATGGGAGTACTCAAGGAATGACACAATCAATATGGCTTAGAACAACCCTCATCAAAGGTGACAGAAGACAATAAATGTTACCTCTTCTATATCTTTTGGCAGATTACTACTGAAGC
>NW_006400219.1:620339-621440 GCF_000299155.1 Elephantulus edwardii | reverse complement strand
AGCAAAATGTGTTTCTAAGCACGGTCGTCAATTTAAAAGTGTGCCACTGTGTGTTGATGGGAATTATTGTATGAAACACAATGTGAATGAAGGATAGGGTGAAACACAACATATAAAAACTTCGTATGAAAACAAATAAAAATATTTTTTTAAAAGAGGAAGAAGAAAAGACTGAGATGAATGTCAGGAGAGACTCTGAATATTATACTACTACACTAAGAAGCCAAAGCAAAAGGAAGGTGTCTGGCTGTTAAGGAGTTGAACAGAAGATTTAATAGGACAGGATGGGGAGACAAAACAAAATACTATAACAAAGTGTACAAAGACCTGAGTTAGAAAATCAAAGGGGAAGGGAGGGATGAGTAAAGAAAATGGGAACTATATGGTGTGAAAAACAATGTATATGAAATTTCTAAGTAAACCGAAACAAATTAAAAAAATTAAGTTAAAAAAATGTTGTTGTTGTTGTTATGTGCAATCAAGTCACTTGAGACTCACAGCGACCCAATGTACAAGAGCCCTAAATGCCATTCTATCCTGTGTCAACTTTGCCATCTCAAACACACTCATTCCCACCACTCCACTCACAGAATTGATTCATCTAGAGTTTTCCTCTCCTACGCCGTCCCTCCAATCTCCCAAATGTGATGTCCCTCTCCAAGGACTAGTCCCTCCTTGCAACATGCCCAAACTATGTCAGATGAAGTTTCAGAATCCTTGCTCCAAGGAGCATTCTGGCTTCACCCTCTCTAGGACAAACCTGTTTTTTTCTCCTAGCAGTCCATGGTATATTCAACACACTTCTCCAGGACCACAGCTCAAAGGCATCAATTCTCTTTCTATCATCCCTATTCACTGTCCAACTTTCCGATGCATAGCATGTAACTGCAAAGACTACAGCCTGGATCAAGCACACTTTAGTCTCCAGCCTGACGTAGTTGCTCTTCAGTACTCTTGAGAGGTTCCTCACAGCTGACTTTCCCAATGCAATTCATCTCTTGATTTCCTGGCTGCTGTTACCAAGAGTATTGACTGTGGAACCGAGTAAACTAAAACTGTTAACTATCTCAATCTCTTCACCATCCATACTGATGCTGCCAA
>NW_006400219.1:610601-620239 GCF_000299155.1 Elephantulus edwardii | reverse complement strand
ACTGCCTCTGACACACCCATCCCGATTACCCCAGTCACCAAATCAAAACTGAAGTATATTCAACATAATCTAGAATGAAATTGTGTCCTGCTACTCACTGTACTTTCCGTTTGTAATATATTATTTACTGACTAGTCTCTCTTTTTTTGTTTCCTTTTTTCCTATTTATCATTCTGGTGAATGAGACCACAACATAAGTAAATTAATGCTCCCACATCCTTAACTGAGTTGGGAATTTTTTTAGGGGCATTAAAACTAAAACAGAGCATAGCAATGTTCATTATACTATGTTATTAACATTTCCAAAACCTGGTAAAATAGAGGCTGCTTTTATTATGTCTTTTTTTTTATATTACCTTAGAAAAAAGGAAGTCTTTTACATCTAGAAGGACGAAAAGTTTGTATCAGTTTAATATACTTTGAATTCAGAAAATTGATTTTGTCGCTCAATTTATAATACTTATGTTGGGTCAGTTAAAGTAGTATAACAATGTTAGATATAATAAAGTTAGTTCTAACTCATGAGCAACCCTGTGTACAAATTAAACATTGCCCAGTTATACCATATCTTCACACTTTCCTGTGCTCAAGAGCATTGTTGCAGCTACTGTATCAATGTTCTGTTCTCTCATTAATGGTCTTGTTCCTTTTTGTTCTCTATCTCTTTCACCAAGCATATTGACCATCTCCGGGGACTGAATTTGTTAAGCTGATCAAGTGTTCAAAGTCTTTAAAGTCTTCCAAATATCACTTCTAATGAACATTTTTGCTGTTCTTATTTTAGGACTGAAGTTTTCTTTCACATTTCTTCTTCCAGTTTATATTCAATATTTCTCACCAAAACTACAGTTCAAAGACATTCATTTTCTTTTGGTCTTCCTTATTCATTGTTCAATTTTGAGTTGCTTTTGAGTTGAGTATGACTCACAGTAATTCTATGAACAACAAACCTGAATCTTGTCCTATCTTGTGCCAACATCATGATTTCTGATATGCTTGAGTTCATTACTGCAGTCATTGTACAACTTAACTAGTGGAGGGTCTTTATTTCTTACACTGGCTCTCCCCTTTTCAAGCACAATAGCCATTTCCAAGGAGTAGCTTCTCCTAGCCACATGCACAAAAGATGGGAGCCTCTAAAAAGTATTGTGGCTGCACTTTTCAGAAGATATTTATTTGGGTTTTAGGCAATCAATGGCATGTTCAGTGCTCTTCCCCATTACCAAACTCAAAGGCAACAGTTCTCCTTCTGTCATCCTTTGTCCATCTTATATCTCAGATATTGTGTAAGTCTATAGTCAGTAACCTACCCAAACTATTGAGGAACAATGATGTCAGTTTGAGGACTAAGGTGTGCATGATTCAGGTTATGGTATTTTCAGTCACTTGCTCAGAATCTGAGAGGTGGGAAATACATAAGGATGACAGAAGAAGAATGGAAGATTTTTAATCATGATGTTGGAGAAGAGTGCTGAATATCCTATGTACTGTCAAAAGAAAAGATATGTCTTAGAGAAGTGGTAGCCAGAGTGTTCCTTGGAAACGATGATGATAAAGTTCATCTCACATACTTTGAGCATGTTGCTAGGAAAGGTTATTCCTTGGAATCGGACATCATGCTTGGAAAGGTAGATGAACAGCAAGCGAGAGAAAAACCCTCAGTCAGATGGATTGACATGGTGACTGCAGCACTGGGTTTGAGGGTCAGAGATTGTGAGGATGACACAGAACATGACATGGCTCAGATCTGTTGATCATAGGATCGCTATGAGTTATACTCAATTTGATGGCACCTAATAACAGTCACAATACCTCAGGGAGTTATGGTGGTCTATTGAATAAGGATTTATGTTTCTAAACCTAATACAGGGGAATTTGATCCCCTGTATTGATGGTCATATGCTCTATGGCAGGAAGATGAGCATTCTGTTTCCATGTGATTTAAAGTCTCTGAAATATCTAAAAAGAGTCAGCTATGAGTTGGTTCCAACAGAATAACAATGAATTTTTTAATACCACAGATAGATCATTGTGTGATTAATTTTTCATGACTTTCAATTTTACCATATTTATACTTCAAGTCTTATAATAGCCAATAAATTATTATTGGTACTTTTATTTGTTCTCATTCTGCAACATGTCACAATAGCATCAAGGGTGCTGAAAACTTTTCTTCATTGTGTCATTAAAGTCAACTCTGCTTGAGGAGAAAGCTCCTTTCCAGTCATATTTTTAGTGTCTTCTAACCTAAATGGCTTATATTTTACACTATATTAAAAATATAACATTGATATCCATAAGGTTTTCACTGGTCAATATTTTTAACAAGTAGATAATTTGGCCTTTATTTTAAGTCTATCTCAGTCTAGAAAGTTTACTAAAATCTGTCCAAATGAGTGATCCTGCTGATGACTGGAATACCAATATTATATCTTCTAGCATCAGAGAAACACACAAGCTGTCATAGTAGGATAAACTTAGAGATGATCGGAAAACCCATTTTAATGATTATTATTATTATTTAATTTGGGAAACCTATTTTAATGATTACTAAGCAATAGAATTAATACCATACATAGAAATAAATACAAATGTCAAATTTGGAGTAACTAAGTTACCATGGCAATATTCATTTCCAGACATTTTCCAGCAAAGGAAATAACATAGTTATTTTAGGGTATCCACAATTTAAATTTATCACATTCTATTTTCAATTCTAATTCCAATAAACTAGAATATGTTATAAGGATAATGCAGATTCACAATTCTAAGATGTTTTGAAATTATAAGCAAATGCTCTTTAATATGTATTATAGACTATTATATTACAAATTGCAATTATAGAAAAGCAGATTTGGAAGTAAGCGTAAAATGATCCACTCAAACCTCCAACCAACCTTTATTAAATATATCTCTATATGCTCCTGGCAAGGTGCCATGATTATACTTCCTTTGTAATCACAAGAGGCATTTTATTTCCTTAAGTAGAGAGTCTTTCTAATATTGAATGATAGTATCTTTTGCTATAATGTTGTATACCAGACTTAAGTCTACCATGCATGTAATATTGAACATAGGTTTTCTGCTTCTAGCATTATATCATTCACTTTCACAGTAACCTAACTCAGGAATCCTGAAAATGTCCAAACTGTACATTGTGGTCTGGATTTGATATTATCTAATAAATTAATGGGTTATCTAGAATTTGCTTCTTATGTTAGTATAAAATACATTGTTATTGTTCAGTACCATGTTTTGGTATGTTAGGAGGAGAAGGAGGAAACATCAGATTCTGAAGAGGCATGTTATACTTTGTATTACAGGAGTCAGTAATAAAACAAGGACTCTCAGCAACATGGGAGGACACAGTGGCTACAATATGGGTTCACTCACAGCAACAACTGTTAGGGCAGTTTAAGATGAGTATTTCCTTCTGTTGTATATGATGTTACTCTAAGTTAGAATTCACAGTAAATACAGACCATAGTCTGTGCAATTACCTGCTATGTGTCAGAGAGCTGGACAATGACTAGGGATGACAGAAGAAAATTGCTGCCTTCAAATTGTGGTGCTGGAGAAGAATCTTGAACATACTGCCAAGAAAACAAATAGGTCTGTCTTAGATAGGATGAAACCAAGTTCCTCCTTGAAGGCCAGAATTTTGAAACTCTGTCTCTTTTGCTTTTGGCATGTTGCCAGAACCAATCCTTGGAGAAGGACATCTTGCTTGGAAGGGTGGGAAGATTCCGGATGAGATGAATTGATACAGTAGCTGGGCAATGGGGTTGGTGTATTGGAATTAGTAAAACTGGCTCAGGACAGGACAGAGTTCAGAACTGCTGTACTTAGGCTCGCTATGGGTTGTGGGTGACATGACAGCACTTAACAACAACAACAACTAATAGAAACTTTGTTGACTACATGATGTGTATTAGCATTATCTAATGTTAAGAGTGAGCTCTGGTGGCCTGGTGGCAAGAAGCTGCACTGCAATCCCAAAGGCACTGGGTTCAAGGCCGGTGTTCTCCTCAGGAGAAGAATGAACAATCTCCGCCTGTGCTATTAACTGCCTCTGAAAACCTGCCAGAGGATCAGGTATGGGTCGATTCTGACCCTATGGTACACAACACGACAAACACTATGTTAGGAAATGTTTCTAATTAATTAGGTATATGGTTATGTGAACAAATTCCAATGTTTTTCTCCCAGAGTAATTTCTGTTATGATAACTGAAAATCTCCCAATCAAACCCATGTTCTCATTGTTTCTCAACATTTTGTAAACTACTTGTCAATTTAAAAATTTCTAAACTGATAGTTTTCTTTGGAATGTCAAGAAATGGACAAATATATAAAGAATTAAAATTATTATGACCACAACACATTTACTTTATATGTTTTTCATTCGTATTACTTTTACCATAAAAATAAAAGACCTCTTATTCATAATTTAAAAAAAATAAAATAGTGAGATTTCAAAAAATTACCATAATCTCATTCTTGGCAAAATAAATATTATGATAAGATGAGCCATGCACTATGAGTCACCCAAATAAAATATGAAGTTACACTGCATCATTAGAGTTACAGAGCTTTGTGCTCACATCAAAGACCTCAGAAACAACTGCCATCCAGTCTGGTAGGTTGTTATGGTGATCGCAAAACTGAAGGCAAGTATTTAAAAATGGCAACAGAGACCCCAGCATTTGATAAAACAGCTCAAATTTGAAATGTTAAATTATTTTTAAGCTATTTTATTGGAAAATACTTTAAAGATTTCATTTTATTCTTGCAGAATTGCTAGTATTTATGCTTTCACCATAAATAATGAAGATTCATCAGATACTCCACGCTTTATGCTGGAAGCTTAACTATATTTCCAGAATTCACTGACCACAAATCCTAGAAAACTCCCAAGGGCAAGTTTCACATTTCTGGCCTCATAATAAAACTAAAATAATTTTTGGGGAAATTTTGAAGAGCTTAGGAGAAGCATCCAAAATTTCAATTGCTTCTCTGAAACCTTGGAATCCTGCCTGTTAATAATCTCCATTGCTCTTTGCTTAGACTTTGCCCACAGAATCAACTCACAGGAAACTGCCCGTCATTTCCCACCCTCCCAGCAATACTATGCCAAAACACTCATCAGAAACCACAATAACAAAAATAGATCCAATTGACGACTATGTGGTGACTAAGAACGGATGTACTGATTTAAGCTATCTTTATTATTTTTTTTCTTGTTTTGATGGTGATGGTAAAAAAGAAAGAAAAAGCTACGTAATAGCATCTGTGCAAACAGCTTGTATACCAAGTCTTGTCCTATGTAATTTAAAAAAAAAATAAAAACTGAGTTGTTATAACATCCCTGGAAAGCAAGGCTTATGACACAACACTGCAGACATACAGTACAGAAGATCTAACTATCGCTGTGTTGCTGGGCAGAGCTTTCAGTAATAGCAACAATAATAAAAGAAAATTCTCTTTGTACAGCTGAATGGCTGCACTAGAATTTTCTGTGTTCAGATGTAATTAGAAAACAGCTGTGAAGGAAAATCAATTGTTCCTGGTAGTCAATGGCTAATTTTCCACAATCAAAATAAAGAATGCAATATGACATGTTTGTAATGAGCAAGTAATTGTTTCTCTTTTGTTTATTGTTTTAACATTTTTCCCTATATTTGCAAGAGCTGTCATTTGCTTGCTTCAGGACGACTTCTCCTACTCTTCCTTTTTCCATCCATATTTAAATGCTAGCAACTGCCAAGTGGACGATGTAGTCCAGCTCACTTTATTCAAGATGGACTGGCTTATCATAGTGATTTGTGGACTGACTATCAAGGAAATGTTGTCCTTGCTTTTATGAATTCACACTAAAGCTTCCATGAGCAGAACAATTATTAAGCACTAGCGTTTATTCATGCGATTTAACTTTGATTCATTCTGCAAAGGTCTCATGTGTCAGAAGATCTAGTTCCCAGAATTCATTGACCTGCTGCTCCAAGTGCCTCTGCATTGCAAAACAAAGAAAACTAAAGCAACCACACGACCCTTTTTATATCTTTCTTCTATCATTAGCATAGACAGGAAGGGACTGGTACAGCAGATGGATAGAAAAGTAAACCTCTGTGGTGCACATTTGGAATTTAGATGGATGGGAAATGAACTTAAATGCTAGAATAGGCCAATGAAAGTAAAATTGTTTTATCATGCAAAAGAGTCTTGTTGAGAAACACCAGGAGGAATAACAGTCTTACACTGCTTCCAGCTGATAAAAAAGAAAGGGGGGTGGATAATCCAAAACAAACCACAACACAAAAAAATCCCCTTGAATGTCTTTCTGAAATTAACCTCTGATATTATTCATTGTTTTCAGTTGTATTTCTCTACAGCATACTTTGAAAAACTAATATCAAGGCAATTTAAGAGGAAGAAATGAATAGTAAATAAGAATTGACTGTGTAACCTTCAGACTCATTACTAATGGGACTTTTTCTCTATATATTTATAAAGAAAAGGTGACCATAGTAATTGAATATGTGCTGTTTTTGTTAATAATTATTTTATTAAATACACTAGTTTGTGGACTGCTAATAAAACAAACAGATTCATCCAGGAGAGGGTTAAATTGGGCTGCTTCTTGGAGGCAAGGATTCTGAGGCTTGGACTGATATATTTTGGACATGTTGTAAGGAGGGACTGGTCTTTGGAGAGAGGCATCATGCTTGGGAGAGTGGAGGGAAGGCACAGGAGGGTAAAGGCCCTCTGTGAGGTGGATTGATTCAATGACTGGGGTGGTCAGGATTGGTGTATCGGAGACAGTGTCATTGGTACAGGACAGAGCAGAGTTTAGGGCTGTTGTACATAGTGTCGCTATGAGTCGCAAGCAACTCGACGGCACATAACAACAACACTAGTTTGTTAAAATTGAAAACTGTTTGAAATGATAGAATGAAAGATATCAGTGAACACTTTAATAGTATATGATTAGCAAAATAAAAAAGGCAATAAGGGACTATTCTCTGGGTGGTGCAAATGGTTCAGCACTTTGATGGTTCAAAGATATCAAGAGACATCTCAAAAATAGAACTAAGGATCTGTTTCTGAAAGATTATATGTACTCTGCAGACAGTCATTTAGAATTGAAATTTACCCAATGGTGTTAATGACAATCGTTAGGGTTCATATACATTGCAAGCGACTCAATGACATAAAAAAACAATAACGTACTATGACAGGTTTGGAAGCAGGAGTGGCCTCCACTTCCTAAATAACATGCCTCTGGAAACTCTATGAACTTTGATAAATATTAAAAGGTGTAGAGGGGCTTCAAGCCTTTTGTTCAAAGAATCACGATGAGTTTTGTTTGACTTGAAGCCAATCAATAACAACAACATCATTTCCATTTAGACCTATAATTGGAAAATATTTGATAGAATAATGGCATTTTTCTTAAACTTATGCTTCAGAGACCTTCTCCCAAATATGTGAAATGTTTGGTATATTTGAGCTCTGTTGGCCTAGTGCTATGAAGGTGTGCTGTAATCCCAAGAGCACATGATGTGAGGCCACCAGCTGTTCTGCAAGAGAAATATGGACAATTTCCTCCCCATTTGATTGATTGGTTCAGAAACCCCTTGACTGGGCCAGCTATGAGTTGGTTCTGGCTTGGCAGGACAAAACAACAACAACATCCTACTTTTGGATTCTGAAAAAAAAGGCATGTGTCTCAAAATAGCAGATAATGAAAATAAACTTCTATACTATTATGGAATAAATTAAATTATGACCTGGGACTAAGGTGTGAATACCACTAGTTTAGCTGATTTTGCATGTTTAACTACTAAATAATACAAACTTAAATGAAAATACGTATTTCAAATAGCTAAAGAACCATAACACTCTTCTTATGAGATTTTAGATTGTTGTTAATATTTCTAGGTCTATCCTGAAATCATTATTGTGAGTGTCAGGATAATATCCACGCACACACAAGAAAACCTGTAAAAACCATGATCATTCAAATATATTCACCAACAAGTAGAGTTAGAGAGAAGGAAATAGGAGATTTGTACAAACTTCTGCAGCCTGAAATAGACTGAACATACAACTAGTATTCAATTATAATAATTAGTGACTGGAATTCAAAAGTTAAGAACAAGAAAGAAGGATAGGTACTCAGAAAAGTTGGACTTCATTATAGAAATAAGGCTGAAGAATAATAGAATTTTGTACAGTCAATAATTTATTCATTGCAATTCCTTTAATAAAAACCATAAATAGCAACTATACACACGGACCTCACCTTATAGAATACACAGGAATCAAAATTATTATCTCTGTGGAAAGAATTGTAGTGTAATCACAATAATATCACCTGTGAAAAGTAGGCTAAATGGCTGATTGTGGAACAAATCATTATCTACTCATGTGCAAGTTCAAACTGAAACTGAAGAAAATGAAATCAAATCCTTAAGAACCAAAATATAATGTTCAATCTATTCCACTTGACTATAAAACCCATTTAAAAAATGGGAAAAGACATGGAAAGAATTTTCACAGAGAAAGATACTCAAATAGCCAACAGATACATGAGGAAATGTTAAAAATCTCTGGCAATAAGAGAGGCAAATCTAAACCACAATGGGATACCCTCCCACTCCAATAGCAGTGGCAAAGTTTAACATTACAACAAGTAAAAAATGTTGGAGAGGATGTGGTAAGATAGAAACTCTCACACATTGCTGGTGGGATTGTACAATGGTATAACCACTCTGGAAGTCAGTTTGGCACTGCCTCAAAAAAAAAATACTGTATAAAACCATGATTGACAGTGTTTGGTGGAGCTCTCCAAATGAAACAAGCTTGGAAGCAGGAGTGGAATCCACTTTAGAAATAGTTAGCCTCCAGAAACTCTATGAAGTTGGAGAAAGATGGAAGTTAAATGTCCAGGTCTTTCACTGATAGGGTCACTGTAAGTTGTCTATGACTCAATGGCACTTAACACCAAAACAACAATTAGAGAGCTGTGCTGGCCTAGTGGATAGAAAGTTATGCTACCAAGAAAAAGGTGGGTGTTTTTAATCTGGAGTCCTCAGGCCTGGTTTTGTTTTTAGTCATTCTTCTAAGTGGTATAGCACTGCTCTGTCCATTTGCTGTGCAAAGGTAACTCGTGGTTGCTGTGATACTGAACACTGTGAAACTGATGTGTCAAATGTGATAATGATCGTCCATGGTGGACAGTGTTTGGTGGAGCTCCCCAATTAAAAGAAGCTTGGAAGCAAGAATGGAATCTACTTCCGAAATAGCTTGCCTCCGGAAACTCTATCAACTTGGAGAAACCAAGTTTTACAAGTGTTCAGTTCTTTTGTTCATAAGGTCACTATGAGTTGTCTACAACTCCACAACACTTAACAATTACAATAAAACCATTACTGTAGAATGAATAGGAACATCTAAAGGGACAGGGGGTGGAAGCAGAGGTGTGAGGATGTGTGTGAGGGAGATTAATCATGAGGTCCTACAAGTTGATAGTTTGGGGGTGAGGGAAATGGGAAGGATCTGATGTGAAAAACAACATATTCAAGTGTTTTAAATAAACTAATATTAAAAAAGAAAAACAAACCAAAACCTCAAGAA
>NW_006400219.1:597325-608291 GCF_000299155.1 Elephantulus edwardii | reverse complement strand
CTTCTGCAGCAAGTGCTTCAGCTCCTCCTCAGTTTCAGCAAGCAGAGTTGTGTCATCTGCATAACACAGGTTGTTGATGATTCTTCCACCAATCCTGATGCCACATTCCTATTCCTACAGCCCAGCCTCTCGGTTGATTTGTTCTGCATACAGATTGAAAAGGTATGGAGACAAAATATATCCCTGATGGACCCCTTTCTTGATTTTGAATCATCCAGTTTCTCCCTGCTCTGTTCTGATTACTGCCTCTTGGTCCAAGTGTAGGTTTCACATTAGCACAATCAAATGTTCTGGGATTCCCATTCTTCTCAGAGTCAGCCATAGCTTGTTGTGATCCACACAGTCAAAAGCCTTTGCATAGTCGATGAAGCACAGATAGACATTCTTCTGGTATTCTTTGCTTTCTGCCAAGATCCATCTTACATTAGCTATAACATCCCTAGTACCACAACCTCTTCTAAATCCAGCCTGAACATCTGGCAGTTCTCTGTTGACATATTGTTCCAAACGTTTTTGGATAATTTTCAGCAGAATGAGGCTGGACATAGAATGATAGAGTTCTGCACATTCAATGATTTATTCATTGCAAATACCTTTCATAAGAAACATAAACACAGGCTATACACATGGATCTCACCTGATGGTATGCATAGGAATCAAGTCGATTACATTTGTGGAAAGACTTGCTGGAGAACTTAAATATCAGCAGTGAAAACCAGGCCAGGTGCTGATTGTGGGACAGACTACCAACTGCTTATATGCAAGTTCAAGCTGAAGTTGGGGAAAATTAAATCAAGTTGATTGGAACCAAGATTTGACCTTAAGTCTGTCCCACTCGAATTTCAAAACCATCTTAGGAACAGGTTTGAGGCCTTGAGCACCAATGAGCGTAGACCAAATGAGCTCTGGGATGATATCAAGAAAATTGCCCATGAAGAATGCAAAAGATCATTACAAAGGCTAAAGAAGAAGAAAAGACCAAGATGGATGTCAGATGAGACCCCGAGTATTGCATTAGAGTGCTGAGAAGCCAAAGCTAAAGGAAGAAGTCAAAGAACTGAACAAAAAATTTCAAAAGGCAGATCAGGAGGACAAAGCAAGATACTATAATGAAATGTACAGAGAGCTGGAGTCAGAAAATGAAAAGGGCTGGACTCTCTCAGCATTTCTTAAGCTGAAGGAGATGTAAAACAAATTCAAGCCACAGGTGGCAATACTTAAAGACAGTTTGGATAGAATGTTGAATGATCCAGGAAGTATCAAAAGAAGATGGAAGGAGTACACAGAGTCACTGTATCAGAAGGAATTGATTGACATAGAGGGATTTCATGAAATAACATATGAGCAAGAGCCTATGGTGATGAAGGAGGAAGTTCAAGTTGCTCTGAAGGAATTGTCAAAAAAACAAGGTTCCAGGAGTTGACCGCATACCAATTGATTTATTTCAACAAACAGACGCTGCCCTGGATGTGTTCACTAAGTTGTGCCAGGAAATCAGGACGACAGCCAGCTGGCTAACTGAGTGGAAGAGAGAGATATTTGTTCCCATTCCAAAGAAAGGTGACCCAACAGAGTGTGGAAATTATCAAACAATATCATTGATACCACATGCAAGGAAGATTCTGCTGAAAATTATCCAAAAAAAAATATGAGCGCTATGGAAACAGAAATTTAAAACAAAATGAAAATCAAAGAGATAGCATCTTTTGGCATTTCTTAAATGAAAGGAATTAAAGAACAAATTCAAGCCTTGTGTGACAATAGTTAAAGATGTTATGGGCAGAATATTGAATGGCCCATCAGGCATCAAAAGTAGATGAAAGCTTTATAGAGAAAGCTTTATAGAGAATCACTATACCAAAGAAAAATTTTATGAAATAGCATATAATCAAGAGGCATTGGTGAAAAAGGAGGTAATTCAAATTGCTTGGAAGAAGTTTTCAAGAGAGAGGCCCCCAGGAATTTATGGAATACTAATTGACATATTTCAATAAACAGATGCAGCCCTGGACGTACTCACCAGGTTGTGTCAAGAAATCTGGAGGACAACTACCTGTTCTACTATGTGGAAATTTATTCCCATTCTAAAAAATGATGTTCCAACAGATTGTATAATTATCAAACAATGTCAGTAATATTTCACACAAGCAAAATCTTGCTGAAGATCATACAAAAATGACTGGAACAATACATTTACAGAGAACTGTCAGAAATATAAGCAGGGTTCAGAAGAGGCCTTGGCCCCAGGAATATCACTGCCAATGTCAGGTGGATCTTGGCAAAAAGCAAAGAAGTACCAGAAGAATGTCTATTTGTGTTTTATCGACTATGCAAAGGCATTTGACTGTGTGGATCACAACAAATTGTGGCCATTGTAGTGAAGACTGAGAATCTCAGACCACTTAATTGCGCTCATGTGAAACTTAGACCAGGATGCAGTCATCAGACCAGAGCAAGGAAATGCTGCAGGATTCTAATTTAAGACAGGAGTGAATCTGGGATGTGTACATTCTATATACCTTTCAATCTGTACGTGTAACAGATCATTCAGGAGGCTGGATTTATGAGGTGGAATGTGGCATCAGGATTTGAGGAAGACTCAACAACCTGAACTATGCAAATGACATAACCTTGCTTGCTATAACGAAGGAGGGACTGAAGTATTGGTTTCAGAAAACAAAGTGTCTAGAGAGCATAAAATGGGACATGAGGGCACAGGGCCATGAACATCTCTCTGAAAGGATCAAAGAGAGTGAGAATAGCAAATCTTTCAGTGTCTCAGAGCAAAAAGTAGACAAACAGGCCCTAGCCTGCCCCAGGTTGTTCTTTTGAGGCAAGGATTATGAAGGTCTGTCTTACATACTTTGGGCATATTGCCAAGAGGGACCACTCTCTGAAGAATGACACCATTCTTGGAAGGGTAGAGGGATAGCACAAGAGAGGAAGACCCTAGATGAGATGGGTTGACACAGGGGCTGTGGCACTGGAAGCATATATATCAAAGACAGTGTGATTGGCTTATGATAGGCCAGGATTCAGAGCCATTTTTACTAAGGTTGCTATGAGTTGTAATCAACTCATTGAAACCTGATCTTTCAGAACACTATAATTCCATTACTATATACTGATATCCATCTTGAGTTCTTCAATGTTTTATAGAGAATATTTATATTAATTTGATAATACTCCTCCCATCATAGGGGATAACAGGCTACTCTTGGAGGCAAGGATTTTGAAGATCTCAGTCTCACATATTTTAGACACTTCCAGGAGGGACCAGTGCTTGAAGAAGGACATCATGCTTGGAAGGATAAAGGGACAGCTCTGGAGAGGAAGATCCTGGATGGGATAGATTCACTCAGGGACTGGGGTAATGGGGCTAGGTGTCTTGGAGAGAATGGAATTAGTTCAAGATAGAGCAGGGATTAGAGTGTTGTACAGAGGGTCTCTATAACTCACAAGTGACTCAGTGGCACATAACAACAACCATACTTTTGTTTCTTTCTTATCCTGAGCATAAAAATTCTTCCCCCATTTCTATTTTTTTAAAAGTATGGCATAGATAAAACCAAGAGAAGTTTTGTTAGCTTGATTATTCCCTTACATAGGGTTTTTTTTAAGACTAGGATGCTTTAGGTTTAGATTTTTAGATGCATATTTAGAATTCTTGCAAGAAAGAAATTAGATTAAAAGTCTATGTAGTAAGGATGACAATGATGATGATTATCATTTCACGGCTATTGAGAGATAATGTTATTAATATTCATTAATTGAATTTATTTGCTACTGAAATATTACAGAAATTAAAGTAGTACAAAATGCAACTAGGTTTACTAGGATACAACTTGTTAATCAGAATGCACTGTGTGGCATTTGAAAGGGGCTTTCTACTGCAATTCAGACAATATGAAAAGATCCCTAACCTCCAAAGAGCTCTATTCTCCAGCTAAAGATTTTTCTGTTATATCACTTTGCTAACTGAAACAGTGACTCATGCTGGGAGGAGATAAAAGCAGTTTTCAAAAATTCATTATTTCTCATAATTGCTTTACTTACTGGATACTAAATTCAATTTTAATATTATTATAAAAATAATACATAATTGACTTGGGAGTAAGTTATTATTGTTGATTGCCATCGAGTTAAGCATGACTCATAGTGACCCTATGAACAAAAGACCTGAAGTCATTCTATAACAATTGTTATTTCTCAAAGTTCATAGAGTTTCCAGAGGCATGTTGGTTAGGCAGTGGATACCACTCCTGCTTCTACACCTGTCTTGAACTGGGAGCTCCACCAAACACTGTCCACTATGGATAACCATTATAGAATTTGACACCCTAAAACCACAAGTTTAAGCAACCCCAGGCTATCTCAGCACAGCAAACTGACAGAAGAGTATTGTACCACTTCGAAGAATAGTCCTCCAAGATATAATAATAAGAAATTTTTCAAATGTTTTCAATGTTACGTGCCATCAAGTTGGAGACAACCCACAGAGGGTTTTCAGAAGCAGTAAATCACAAGTGGAGGTTATCCATATTCCTCTGTGGATTAACTAATTGATTTGAGATTCATTCCCACCAGAGCTATCTCATTTCAAAAATTTTAAATGAGTTAAATCTTCAAAAAAAGTCTGAACTCAGAAAATAAATTTCATCTATCCATACATTTTCAGTCTGTATGCAGAACAAATCATTTGTGAAGCAGGGCTTTTTGAGAAGGAGTGTGGCATCAATATTTGAGAAAGACTCATCAACAATATACACTATGCAGATGATACAACCTTGCTTGCTGAAACTGGAGAAGACCTGAAAGTGCTTTCTGCAGAAAGTCAAGAACTGTGGTCTTCAATATGGATTGAAGCTCAACATGAAGAAGCCAAAGATTCTCACCACTAGGCCAATTGTCAGCACTTTGATAAATGGAGGCGATATTGAGGTTGTTAACAATCACACCTTACTTGGCTCCACCATCAACACTTTTAACATCATCAGTCAGAAAATCAAAAGACAAATTGCCCTGAGAAAATCTGCTGTCAAGGACCTCTCTAGAGTGCTGAAAAACAATGGTGTCAGTCTAGAGAATAAGGTACCCCTAAGCCAGGCCATGTTCTTAGCAATTACTTGCTATGCACCAGAGAGCTGGACAATGACTAAGGATGACAGAAGAAGAATTGATGCCTTTCAATTGTGGTGCTGGAGAAGAGCCTTGAACATATCATGGACTGCCAAGAAATAAATTGGTCTGTCTTGGAGAGGGTGAAACCATGTCCTTCCTTGGAGCCTAGGATTTTGACGTTCCAACTCACATATTTTGGGCACATGGCAAAGAAGTACCAGTCATTGGAGAAGGACATCATACTTGGAAGGTGGTGGGACAGTGCAGGTGAGAAAGACCCCGGATGAGATGGATTGACACAGTGAATAGGGTAATAGGGTTTTGTGTGTTAAAATTAGTGAGGCTGGCTCAGGACAGAGTAGGGTTCAGAGCTGTTGTACATAGGGTCGCTATGGGTCACAGATGACCTGATAGCACGTAACAACAATAGGGTAACTAAATTGTTCAAAGCAACCTGTGAAAAATATTTATATATACTATGCAGAAGCTGGTCTCTATGAAGAAAAATGTGGCATCCAGATCAGAGGAAGCCTTATTAATGACCTGTGTTATGCATATAACACAACTTTGGAAGTGAGAAGGACTTGAAGCACTTTTTGCAGAAGATCACAGAATATAGCCTTCAATAGGAATTGCATCTCTACACCAAGAAAACAAAAATTCCTACCACTGGACCAAAAGTATTGTAATAGATTTAGAAAAGATGAAAATGGTCAACAGCTTCATCTTACTTGGATCCACCATCAACACCCTTGCTACCAGCAGTCTGGAAATCAGGAAATGTATTGAATTGGTAAAGTCTGCAGTCAGTGACCTCTCTGAATTATTGATTTTAAGTTTGAAGACTAAAGTGTGTCTGATTCAGGCCATGGTCTTTCTGATCACTTGCTATGCATCTAGAGCTGCACAATGAATAAGGATGACAGAAGAGAAATTGATGCCTTTGAGTTGTGGTGTTAGAGAAAAGTAACTGAACATCTCATGAATTACCAAAATAACAAATAAATATATCTTGAAGGAAGTGTAGCCATTCAGATGGCAAACAAACATGTGAAGCAATGTTCAAAATTCCTAGCTATCATAAAGGTACAAATAAAAACAATGGTGAGATATTATCTCACCCCAGTTACAATAGCAAAGTTCAACTGAGCAGCAAACAATAAATTCTGGTGAGGTTGTGGAGATTGGAATCTTTATTCACTGCTGGTAGGAGTGTAAAATGGTGCAACCACTTCCATAGGTGGTTTGGTGCTTTCTCAGAAAGTTATAAAGAGTAATATCATTTGACCAAACAATTCCACCACTGAAAATATACCCTCAAGAAACCATAACCCCCATCCAAACCGACATATGCAAGTCCATGTTTATTGCAAAGACATGGGAGCAACCCAAGTGCTCATCAGCAAATGAATGGCTAGGAAAACTATGGTATACATACAAGAGAATATTACACAGCACAGAAAACCAATAAAGTTGTAAAACATGCAACATGGCGGACACTGGAGTACATCATGCCGAGTCAAATATTTAGTCATAAAAGGACAAATATTGCATAGCACCACTGTTATAAAATATGTTGGGGGGGGTGAGAGTAGAATAGGATAAGAGTAAATAAATAATGACCACTGAATTGGAAAAGATGAAGGACTGTCTAAAATGTATATATAACTAGGCATTATACTTACAGCAACACATCAGAATAAGAAATATATCATTGCAAAGAGAAGTGGGGAGGTAGGGTGGAAGGAAGGAGGTACTCCTGTAACAATGAAAAAGAAAAAGTGAACTTCAAGGGGGAGAAAGGAGTGCAAAGGGGTGTGATTCACAGCTTCAGAAATCCAATAGAAAGTCAGCTTTCAGTCAGAGGCAATTTAATGGCAATGGCAGGAAGAAGGAGAAGTATCAAAATTCAACTTATCATTTGGGGAGATATTTCAATGCCTAACACCTGTCTTTCCTTATTGAAATACTATTTGGAATGTTTAAGATATATATGTTGGCCAAAATCTTTATTAGTTTTCTAATTTTAACAAATTCTGATATTTATATCATGCAAAGTGAAATCACAATCAAATTTATGACTCCAATATCTTTTGGAGTTTTGTTTTTTTGTGGTTTTTTTTTTGGAGGGGGGGCTTTAATGGCTTTGAAATTCATTGTCTTATGATGAAATCATTGCTTCATAGTTATTCTACATATTGAATTGATTCCATAAAATTAATATGTCTATAAACAAATTGTGTGATATAGACAATGATTAAAGTTATTAGAAGAAGAATCAACGCTTTTGAATTGTGGTCCTGAGGAAGAGTATTGAACATATCATGGACTGTCAAGAAAACAAAGAGGTCCATCCTAGAGAGGGTAAAAACAGAATACTTCTTGGAGGCAAGGATTTTGAAGCTCCATCAGATATACTTTGGACATATTGCAAGGAGGGACCAGTCCTTGGAGACGGACATCACACTTTGAAGGATGACGGGCCAGTGCAAGAGAGGAAGACCTAGTATAAGAGATGGATTAAATCAATGGCTATGATGATAGGAGTAGGTGTGTAAGAGACAATGACATTGGCTCAAGATAGAGTTGGGTTCAGAGCTTTTATACACAGAATCTCTATGAGTTAGAGTCAATTCAAGGGCATATTAACAACAACAATACGTTGAAATATCCAAATCTAAAGTATAGATCATATATTGTAATCAGTGTTGTTGCTGTTAATAGGTTCTGATGAGTTTAGTGGGACTCATAGTGATCCTATGAACAATAGATCTGAGCCCTGGCCTATCCTGTGCCATCCTCACCATCTCCAAGACACTTGAACTCATTACTGTTGTCACTATCATTGAGTCCATCTCCTTGAGGATCCCCCTTTCCTTAGCAGATCATCCAATTTTCCCAGTATGATGTATTTTCCATGTAATAGTCTCTCCTAGGAATAAGCTCATAGTATATGGGCCAAAGTTCCACCATCCTCACTACCCAGGAACACCCTGGCTGCACTTTTACCAGGACATATTTGCTTATTCTATTGGCAGTTCACGGGTTATTCAAAAACTCTTATCTAATACCATAACTCAAAAGCATCAATTCTTCTGTCATTATTATTCATTGTCAAACTCTCAGAAGCATAGCAAATGACTGAAAAAAAAATCACGGTCTGAATCAAGCACACCTTAACCTTCAAACTGACATCATTGCTTCTCAGTGATTTGGAGAGATCCCTGACAGTACTTACTAAATTCAATATATTTCCTGAATTCCTGATTGTTGTTACCAAGGGTATTTACTGTGATCCTAGTAAGATGAAAGAGTTGATCATTTCATTCCTGCTTCTAAACCCAAATCAATCTGGAAGCTCCCCCAAACACTGTCCATGAGGGAGGGATAACCATTATGGTATTTGACACAACTATGGCACAGTGTTCAGCATCACAGTAACTCCAGAAGACAAACGACTGCTGTACCCACTAAAGAATGTTTATCCTAACATTAATAAATTTGGTTTATCCCTTGAGAATTTTTTTTTTCCCTTGAGAATTTTTAAGACATGCCTAACAAATGCTGTTGACGATGATAAGCCAAGTAGACTATCCATCCTTGGGTCCTTGTTGGCAAAATCAGGCAAAAGTCCAACAAGCTGGCACCCGCTTGTGGAGGGAAAAAACCAATAACACAAACCCCAAGCTTTCTTTATGTGACCCTCATCAAGAGGAGCCTCCTCCACAGGAACCCTAGGCCAGCTGCAGACTTAACCCATAACTACAGCCCTATCTTTGGTAGATGCATTGAAAGGAATTAGAATTATATAAATATACATCCACAGCAGATATCTCCATCTGAGCCACTTCCTGAAAACACTTGGGATTTTTGTCTCTTTATTTTTCCTATTTTGAGTAATTAATAGAATATAATAGTGATTAATTCACATTTATTTAATCAATATTAATGTTGGTCATTTTGTGTATGTCCATTGGCCTACTTTAAGTTCCTCTTCAAGATAATTATTTTCTAATGTCACTATAATATTCTGAATAAATCTTTTTTCAGAATTTTTGTTGTTGTTATTGTTATGTGCTTTCAATTTGCCTGTAACTCATATTGATCCTATGTACCCCAGCTCTGAATCCTGCCCTTACCTGAGCCAGCCAGACTCTGACACACCTACCTCCATTAAACCTAGCTGTATTTCCGGTAGTTCTTTTTAAATGTATTATTCCAGTTATTTTTGGATAATCTGTAGCATCATTTTGCTTGCATGTAATATAGTATCTCTCAGCTATGGCTTCTCATGTCACTCTCTAACAGTGTAAATATAGTAAAAAACTTATATATTTACCTTTGTTGCTATTGATATCTGCACATACATTATATTACATTATAGCATATACTAGTGTAAAAACCATCCATCATGACACTGCCTATTGGTCCAGTGGTAAAAATCGTTGTTTTCTTGAAACAGAGATGCAATCCATACTGAAGGCTGCATTCCTTTATCTTCTGCAACAAGTGGTTCAAGTCCTCCTCACTTTCAGCAAGTAAGGTTGTGTCATCCGTATGGTGAGTCTCCCTTCAATCCTGCTGTCACATTCCTCTTCATAGAGTCCAGCTTCTTGAATAATTTGCTCAGCATATAGTTTGAACAGGTATGGAGAAAGAGTACAATGCTGACACACTCCCTTCCCAATTCCAAACCAGGCAGTGCTTCCCTGCTCTGTTTGCACAACAGCTTCCTTCCTGGTCCAGGTACAGGTTCTGCATAAGCACAATCAAGTGCTCTAGAATTTCCACTCTTCCAATGTCAGCCACTACTTGTCATGATCCACACAGCCAAATATTTTGCATATACAGTAAAGCACAAATAGATATTCTTCGGGTATTCCTTACTTTCGGGTGACTGGGTGACATTGTAGGATTCTGTTATTTCAGGTGACTGGGTAATACAGCAGGGAATCTGTTAGAGAGGTGTGCTGGTCTGGTTGAAGGTCAGGTAGAATGTCTGGCAATTTTGTGATTTAAGCCTCTTGTATAGTGTCAACAAGATATCCTGGAGGTTACTATAATTTGGAGGAACATTCTTCTAAGTTGTACAGCACTCTTCTGTCAATTTACTGTACTGAGATAATCTGAGTTTGCTCTGATGCTGAGTCCTGTGCCATAGGGGTGTCAAACGCTGTAACAGTTGCCCATGGTGAACAGTGTGTTTGGTGAAGCTCCCAGTTTTTGTTTTTGTTTTTTGTTGTTTTGTTTTTTTTTAATATTTTTAATTGATATTTTAATGAAAGTTTATAAAGAGCTTGGATTTCCAATCATTCATTGTTGCTCATTTTCCTCCCTGCCCTCTTCCAACCCCATCCCAGTTCATCTTTGTCTTTGGGAAAAAAGTTCTTTCACTGATATACAGCCCACGCCCCTACCTCCCCAGACCACTTTACTATGTAGCTCTTATTCTGAACTCTTGTCATGACAATATTACCTAATCATATATTCCTTTTATGCAGTTGTGTCCTTTGTCTGTTTCAATGCCATGCACATTTTTTATTCCCTCTTAGATTAGTTCCCCCTAACCCCATTTCATTCCTGTTGTATAACAGTGACATTATGCATTATTTGTCTTTTTTTTTGTCTGAGGTATAGTACATAGACAGAGAACTGTCAGATGTTTAAACTGGATTTAGAAGAAGCCATTTCACCAGGGATATCAGTACGGTGTCAGATGGCTCCTGGCTTAAAGTAAAGACTACCAGAAGAATTCTCTATCAACTATGCAAAAGTATTTGACTTTGTGGATAATAATTAAATATGGCTAACATTGATACCAATCGGTAGCATCATGATGGATGGC